>NW_024607710.1:22500-34612 GCF_018296145.1 Oncorhynchus tshawytscha | reverse complement strand
TATCCACTATGATAATGTATGAAACATACTGTAATCAAAGAAAGAAACAGATGAACCCTGTGTGGATGAGTAGACACGTGCCTACACAGTGGTGCATAAGCAGAAGTATTGGATGTGCATCTAAGCCCTCTTCTCAGAGCCACTGCAGGCCAGAGTACGATAACAGAATATCCACTATGATAATGTATGAAACATACTGTAATCAAAGAAAGAAACAGATGAACCCTGTGTGGATGAGTAGACACGTGCCTACACAGTGGTGCATAAGCAGAAGTATTGGATGTGCATCTAAGCCCTCTTCTCAGAGCCACTGCAGGCCAGAGTACGATAACAGAATATCCACTATGATAATGTATGAAACATACTGTAATCAAAGAAAGAAACAGATGAACCCTGTGTGGATGAGTAGACACGTGCCTACACAGTGGTGCATAAGCAGAAGTATTGGATGTGCATCTAAGCCCTCTTCTCAGAGCCACTGCAGGCCAGAGTACGATAACAGAATATCCACTATGATAATGTATGAAACATACTGTAATCAAAGAAAGAAACAGATGAACCCTGTGTGGATGAGTAGACACGTGCCTACACAGTGGTGCAAAAGCAAGTATTGGATGTGCATCTAAGCCCTCTTATCAGAGCCACTGCAGGCAGAGTACGATAACAGAATATCCACTATGATAATGTATGAAACATACTGTAATCAAAGAAAGAAACAGATGAACCCTGTGTGGATGAGTAGACACGTGCCTACACAGTGGTGCATAAGCAGAAGTATTGGATGTGCATCTAAGCCCTCTTCTCAGAGCCACTGCAGGCAGAGTACGATAACAGAATATCCACTATGATAATGTATGAAACATACTGTAATCAAGAAAGAAACAGATGAACCCTGTGTGGATGAGTAGACACGTGCCTACACAGTGGTGCATAACCCAGAAGTATTGGATGTGCATCTAAGCCCTCTTCTCAGAGCCATTGCAGGTCAGAGTACGATAACAGAATATCACTATGATAATGTATGAAACATACTGTAATCAAAGAAAGAAACAGATGAACCCTGTGTGGATGAGTAGACACGTGCCTACACAGTGGTGCATAAGCAGAAGTATTGGATGTGCATCTAAGCCCTCTTCTCAGAGCCACTGCAGGCAGAGTACGATAACAGAATATCCACTATGATAATGTATGAAACATACTGTAATCAAAGAAAGAAACAGATGAACCCTGTGTGGATGAGTAGACACGTGCCTACACAGTGGTGCATAAGCAGAAGTATTGGATGTGCATCTAAGCCCTCTTCTCAGAGCCACTGCAGGCAGAGTACGATAACAGAATATCCACTATGATAATGTATGAAACATACTGTAATCAAAGAAAGAAACAGATGAACCCTGTGTGGATGAGTAGACACGTGCCTACACAGTGGTGCATAAGCAGAAGTATTGGATGTGCATCTAAGCCCTCTTCTCAGAGCCACTGCAGGCAGAGTACGATAACAGAATATCCACTATGATAATGTATGAAACATACTGTAATCAAAGAAAGAAACAGATGAACCCTGTGTGGATGAGTAGACACGTGCCTACACAGTGGTGCATAAGCAAGTATTGGATGTGCATCTAAGCCCTCTTCTCAGAGCCGGAGCAGAGTACGATAACAGAATATCCACTATGATAATGTATGAAACATACTGTAATCAAAGAAAGAAACAGATGAACCCTGTGTGGATGAGTAGACACGTGCCTACACAGTGGTGCATAAGCAGAAGTATTGGATGTGCATCTAAGCCCTCTTATCAGAGCCACTGCAGGCAGGTACGATAACAGAATATCCACTATGATAATGTATGAAACATACTGTAATCAAGAAAGAAACAGATGAACCCTGTATTGGATGAGTAGACACGTGCCTACACAGTGGGTGCATAAGCAGAAGTATTGATGTGCATCTAAGCCCTCTTCTCAGAGCCACTGCAGGCAGATTACGATAACAGAATATCCACTATGATAATGTATGAAACATACTGCAATCAAAGAAAGAAACAGATGAACCCTGTGTGGATGAGTAGACACGTGCCTACACAGTGGTGCATAAGCAGAAGTATTGGATGTGCATCTAAGCCCTCTTCTCAGAGCCACTGCAGGCAGGTACGATAACAGAATATCCACTATGATAATGTATGAAACATACTGTAATCAAAGAAACAGATGAACCCTGTGTGGATGAGTAGACACGTGCCTACACAGTGGTGCATAAGCAGAAGTATTGGATGTGCATCTAAGCCCTCTTCTCAGAGCCACTGCAGGCAGAATCGATAACAGAATATCACTATGATAATGTATGAAACATACTGTAATCAAAGAAAGAAACAGATGAACCCTGTGTGGATGAGTAGACACGTGCCTACACAGTGGTGCATAAGCAGAAGTATTGGATGTGCATCTAAGCCCTCTTCTCAGAGCCACTGCAGGCAGAGTACGATAACAGAATATCCACTATGATAATGTATGAAACATACTGTAATCAAAGAAAGAAACAGATGAACCCTGTGTGGATTAGTAGACACGTGCCTACACAGTGGTGCATAAGCAAGTATTGGATGTGCATCTAAGCCCTCTTCTCAGAGCCACTGCAGGCAGAGTACGATAACAGAATATCCACTATGATAATGTATGAAACACTGTAATCAAAAGAAAGAAACAGATGAACCCTTTGTGGAGAGACACGCGTGCCTACGTGGTGCATAAGCAGAAGTATTGGATGTGCATCTAAGCCCTCTTTCTCAGAGCCATTGCAGGTCAATGATAACAGAATATCCACTATGATAATGTATGAAACATACTGTAATCAAAGAAAAAACAGATGAACCCTGTGTGGATGAGTAGACACGTGCCTACACAGTGGTGCATAAGCAAGTATTGGATGTGCATCTAAGCCCTCTTCTCAGAGCCATTGCAGGTCAGAGTACGATAACAGAATATCCACTATGATAATGTATGAAACATACTGTAATCAAAGAAAGAAACAGATGAACCCTGTGTGGATGAGTAGACACGTGCCTACACAGTGGTGCATAAGCAAAAGTATTGGATGTGCATCTAAGCCCTCTTCTCAGAGCCATTGCAGGTCAGAGTACGATAACAGAATATCCACTATGATAATGTATGAAACATACTGTAATCAAAGAAAGAAACAGATGAACCCTGTGTGGATGAGTGAACACGTGCCTACACAGTGGTGCATAAGCAGAAGTATTGGATGTGCATCTAAGCCCTCTTCTCAGAGCCACTGCAGGCAGAGTACGATAACAGAATATCCACTATGATAATGTATGAAACATACTGTAATCAAAGAAAGAAACAGATGAACCCTGTGTGGATGAGTAGACACGTGCCTACAGTGGTGCATAAGCAGAAAGTATTGGATGTGCATCTAAGCCCTCTTCTCAGAGCCACTGCAGGCAGAGTACGATAACAGAATATCCACTATGATAATGTATGAAACATACTGTAATCAAAGAAAGAAACAGATGAACCCTGTGTGGATGAGTAGACACGTGCCTACACAGTGGTGCATAAGCAGAAGTATTGGATGTGCATCTAAGCCCTCTTATCAGAGCCACTGCAGGCAGAGTACGATAACAGAATATCCACTATGATAATGTATGAAACATACTGTAATCAAAGAAAAAACAGATGAACCCTGTGTGGATGAGTAGACACGTGCCTACACAGTGGTGCATAAGCAAGTATTGGATGTGCATCTAAGCCCTCTTCTCAGAGCCACTGCAGGCAGAGTACGATAACAGAATATCCACTATGATAATGTATGAAACATACTGTAATCAAAGAAAGAAACAGATGAACCCTGTGTGGATGAGTAGACACGTGCCTACACAGTGGTGCATAAGCAGAAGTATTGGATGTGCATCTAAGCCCTCTTCTCAGAGCCACTGCAGGCAGAGTACGATAACAGAATATCACTATGATAATGTATGAAACATACTGTAATCAAAGAAAAAACAGATGAACCCTGTGTGGATGAGTAGACACGTGCCTACACAGTGGTGCATAAGCAAGTATTGGATGTGCATCTAAGCCCTCTTCTCAGAGCCACTGCAGGCCAGAGTACGATAACAGAATATCCACTATGATAATGTATGAAAACATACTGTAATCAAAGAAAGAAACAGATGAACCCTGTGTGGATGAGTAGACACGTGCCTACACAGTGGTGCATAAGCAAAGTATTGGATGTGCATCTAAGCCCTCTTCTCAGAGCCACTGCAGGCAGAGTACGATAACAGAATATCCACTATGATAATGTATGAAACATACTGTAATCAAAGAAAGAAACAGATGAACCCTGTGTGGATGAGTAGACACGTGCCTACACAGTGGTGCATAAGCAAGTATTGGATGTGCATCTAAGCCCTCTTCTCAGAGCCACTGCAGGCAGAGTACGATAACAGAATATCCACTATGATAATGTATGAAACATACTGTAATCAAAGAAAGAAACAGATGAACCCTGTGTGGATGAGTAGACACGTGCCTACACAGTGGTGCATAAGCAGAAGTATTGGATGTGCATCTAAGCCCTCTTCTCAGAGCCACTGCAGGCAGAGTACGATAACAGAATATCCACTATGATAATGTATGAAACATACTGTAATCAAAGAAAAGAAACAGATGAACCCTGTGTGGATGAGTAGACACGTGCCTACACAGTGGTGCATAAGCAGAAGTATTGGATGTGCATCTAAGCCCTCTTCTCAGAGCCACTGCAGGCAGAGTACGATAACAGAATATCCACTATGATAATGTATGAAACATACTGTAATCAAAGAAAGAAACAGATGAACCCTGTGTGGATGAGTAGACACGTGCCTACACAGTGGTGCATAAGCAGAAGTATTGGATGTGCATCTAAGCCCTCTTCTCAGAGCCACTGCAGGTCAGAGTACGATAACAGAATATCCACTATGATAATGTATGAAACATACTGTAATCAAAGAAAGAAACAGATGAACCCTGTGTGGATGAGTAGACACGTGCCTACACAGTGGTGCATAAGCAGAAGTATTGGATGTGCATCTAAGCCCTCTTATCAGAGCCACTGCAGGCAGAGTACGATAACAGAATATCCACTATGATAATGTATGAAACATACTGTAATCAAAGAAAGAAACAGATGAACCCTGTGTGGATGAGTAGACACGTGCCTACACAGTGGTGCATAAGCAGAAGTATTGGATGTGCATCTAAGCCCTCTTATCAGAGCCACTGCAGGCAGAGTACGATAACAGAATATCCACTATGATAATGTATGAAACATACTGTAATCAAAGAAAGAAACAGATGAACCCTGTGTGGATGAGTAGACACGTGCCTACACAGTGGTGCATAAGCAGAAGTATTGGATGTGCATCTAAGCCCTCTTCTCAGAGCCACTGCAGGCAGAGTACGATAACAGAATATCCACTATGATAATGTATGAAACATACTGTAATCAAAGAAAGAAACAGATGAACCCTGTGTGGATGAGTAGACACGTGCCTACACAGTGGTGCATAAGCAGAAGTATTGGATGTGCATCTAAGCCCTCTTCTCAGAGCCACTGCAGGCAGAGTACGATAACAGAATATCCACTATGATAATGTATGAAACATACTGTAATCAAAGAAAGAAACAGATGAACCCTGTGTGGATGAGTAGACACGTGCCTACACAGTGGTGCATAAGCAGAAGTATTGGATGTGCATCTAAGCCCTCTTCTCAGAGCCACTGCAGGCAGAGTACGATAACAGAATATCCACTATGATAATGTATGAAACATACTGTAATCAAAGAAAGAAACAGATGAACCCTGTGTGGATGAGTAGACACGTGCCTACACAGTGGTGCATAAGCAGAAGTATTGGATGTGCATCTAAGCCCTCTTCTCAGAGCCACTGCAGGCAGAGTACGATAACAGAATATCCACTATGATAATGTATGAAACATACTGTAATCAAAGAAAGAAACAGATGAACCCTGTGTGGATGAGTAGACACGTGCCTACACAGTGGTGCATAAGCAGAAGTATTGGATGTGCATCTAAGCCCTCTTCTCAGAGCCACTGCAGGCAGAGTACGATAACAGAATATCCACTATGATAATGTATGAAACATACTGTAATCAAAGAAAGAAACAGATGAACCCTGTGTGGATGAGTAGACACGTGCCTACACAGTGGTGCATAAGCAGAAGTATTGGATGTGCATCTAAGCCCTCTTATCAGAGCCACTGCAGGCAGAATATGATAACAGAATATCCACTATGATAATGTATGAAACATACTGTAATCAAAGAAAGAAACAGATGAACCCTGTGTGGATGAGTAGACACGTGCCTACACAGTGGTGCATAAGCAGAAAGTATTGGATGTGCATCTAAGCCCTCTTCTCAGAGCCACTGCAGGCAGAGTACGATAACAGAATATCCACTATGATAATGTATGAAACATACTGTAATCAAAGAAAGAAACAGATGAACCCTGTGTGGATGAGTAGACACGTGCCTACACAGTGGTGCATAAGCAGAAGTATTGGATGTGCATCTAAGCCCTCTTCTCAGAGCCACTGCAGGCAGAGTACGATAACAGAATATCCACTATGATAATGTATGAAACATACTGTAATCAAAGAAAGAAACAGATGAACCCTGTGTGGATGAGTAGACACGTGCCTACACAGTGGTGCATAAGCAGAAGTATTGGATGTGCATCTAAGCCCTCTTCTCAGAGCCACTGCAGGCAGAGTACGATAACAGAATATCCACTATGATAATGTATGAAACATACTGTAATCAAAGAAAGAAACAGATGAACCCTGTGTGGATGAGTAGACACGTGCCTACACAGTGGTGCATAAGCAGAAGTATTGGATGTGCATCTAAGCCCTCTTCTCAGAGCCACTGCAGGCAGAGTACGATAACAGAATATCCACTATGATAATGTATGAAACATACTGTAATCAAAGAAAGAAACAGATGAACCCTGTGTGGATGAGTAGACACGTGCCTACACAGTGGTGCATAAGCAGAAGTATTGGATGTGCATCTAAGCCCTCTTCTCAGAGCCACTGCAGGCAGAGTACGATAACAGAATATCCACTATGATAATGTATGAAACATACTGTAATCAAAGAAAGAAACAGATGAACCCTGTGTGGATGAGTAGACACGTGCCTACACAGTGGTGCATAAGCAAGTATTGGATGTGCATCTAAGCCCTCTTATCAGAGCCACTGCAGGCAGAATACGATAACAGAATATCCACTATGATAATGTATGAAACATACTGTAATCAAAGAAAGAAACAGATGAACCCTGTGTGGATGAGTAGACACGTGCCTACACAGTGGTGCATAAGCAGAAGTATTGGATGTGCATCTAAGCCCTCTTATCAGAGCCACTGCAGGCAGAATATGATAACAGAATATCCACTATGATAATGTATGAAACATACTGTAATCAAAGAAAGAAACAGATGAACCCTGTGTGGATGAGTAGACACGTGCCTACACAGTGGTGCATAAGCAGAAGTATTGGATGTGCATCTAAGCCCTCTTATCAGAGCCACTGCAGGTCAGAGTACGATAACAGAATATCCACTATGATAATGTATGAAACATACTGTAATCAAAGAAAGAAACAGATGAACCCTGTGTGGATGAGTAGACACGTGCCTACACAGTGGTGCATAAGCAAGAAGTATTGGATGTGCATCTAAGCCCTCTTATCAGAGCCACTGCAGGTCAGAGTACGATAACAGAATATCCACTATGATAATGTATGAAACATACTGTAATCAAAGAAAGAAACAGATGAACCCTGTGTGGATGAGTAGACACGTGCCTACACAGTGGTGCATAAGCAGAAGTATTGGATGTGCATCTCGCTCCTCTATCTTCTGACAAGTTTACACTGATTGTTTCATGTATCTGGGCCTGTACCCCTGATGCCTGCATTCCCTTTGAACCTGGCCTTTTGTGCTGTGGAGTAGCCTTTTGTTCTAGATAAAACAGACTATGTATGGTCAGACTCTGACTACATGTCCTGCCAAATGTCAGCTCCGCAGAGCATGAAGAAACCCAGAAACACACACTGACTCTGGACTGCTGCTGGGCTACTGACAGGGTGTTTTCTTTCTATAACCTACTGTTTCCTTAGCCTGTTGTATTATCTAAGTGCAAACTCAATTACGAGAGAGACAACATAATTCATGTTTCAAGACGGTTCTAACATGATGCCTGACCTCTATTGGAAACAACATCTAAAGGCAGTTGTTTTCCTTTCAGAAATATCTGTGTTTTTTTTTGTGATGGTTGAAACTTTTGGGTGGAACAGAAAGTGAGCTTCTAGTTTTTCACAGACCTTGTTTTGAGGTTTTTATAAGCAAGAATAGAGAGACTTAGGAATTGGTAGATATCCCATACTGAAACCATGGAGATATAGTGATTGTGGTGTAGGTTAGAGAGGAGAAGCAGAGAGGGTCTCTGTGTGGAAGCGTCAGGCCCTTGGGAGGCCTTTCTTTGACACAGAGCTCTTCACATAGTGCTCTACACACACAGCTCTACACACAGGACTCATCTCAGCCACCTGCCTCCAACCCATCCTCCCTACCCAAACTGAACCTGGGTCTGTGCCTTGGCCTCCTCTCAGAGACAAGCTCTAGTCTCAGATCTTCATACAGAGCAGGAGTGTGATACACACACACACACACACCCACGCACACCATCTCCACATCTCTGTCTCCTCTATCCTTTCTCCCAACCTTCAAAGTCAGCAGGCAGCAGGTAGCAGAGCCTCAGTGAGATAGGTACTGTAGGACAGACAGACAGACAGACAGACAGACAGACAGACAGACAGACAGACAGACAGACAGACAGACAGACAGACAGACAGACAGACAGACAGACAGACAGACAGACAGACAGACAGACAGACAGACAGACAGACAGACAGACAGCAGTGTCAGAACTCTGTCAGCACAATCCTGTCTCTCATCTCTCACTGGCTCACACACAATTAAAGACATAATGTCTGCTCCCTCTCCTCCTCCTGTTTCCTTATCAAGTATACACTGGTACCTGACCTGAATAATCAAGTATACACTGGCATACCTGAATATCAAGTCTACACTGGTATACCTGAATATCAAGTATACACTGGCATACCTGAATATCAAGTATACACTGGAATACCTGAATATCAAGTCTACACTGGTATACCTGAATATCAAGTCTACACTGGTATACCTGAATATCAAGTATACACTGGCATACCTGAATATCAAGTCTACATGGTATACCTGGATATCAAGTATACATGGTATACCTGAATATCAAGACTACATGGTATACCTGAATATCAAGACTACATGGTATACCTGGATATCAAGACTACATGGTATACCTGAATATCAAGACTACATGGTATACCTGAATATCAAGACTACATGGTATACCTGGATATCAAGACTACATGGTATACCTGAATATCAAGACTACATGGTATACCTGAATATCAAGACTACATGGTATACCTGGATATCAAGACTACATGGTATACCTGAATATCAAGACTACATGGTATACCTGAATATCAAGACTACATGGTATACCTGGATATCCTGGTATACCTGAATCAAGACTACATGGTATACCTGGATATCAAGACTACATGGTATACCTGAATATCAAGACTACATGGTATACCTGAATATCAAGACTACATGGTATACCTGAATATCAAGACTACATGGTATACCTGAATATCAAGACTACATGGTATACCTGAATATCAAGACTACATGGTATACCTGAATATCAAGACTACATGGTATACCTGAATATCAAGACTACATGGTATACCTGAATATCAAGACTACATGGTATACCTGAATATCAAGACTACATGGTATACCTGAATATCAAGACTACATGGTATACCTGAATATCAAGACTACATGGTATACCTGAATATCAAGACTACATGGTATACCTGAATATCAAGACCTGGATATCAAGTATACATGGTATGTTTTCTATACTTTACATGTACATGGAGTTACACCAGGGTCTATTTTATGAGATATTCACATTCAATATTTTATGTTTATTTTACTGTGTGATTGTTTTCTATGACCTGTTCTGGTTTGGTAGTATTTTGCTAGTTTTTGGTATAATGTAATAGTACATTATATCAAAATCAAAAACATTCTTGAATTTCTTTTTTTAAGGAATGGGAAAAGCTTTCATCCCAAAGTGATGGTGTGCACAGACAAGTTACAGTAGCATCCTAATATCAGACTCATGCTTCATTTCTCCGGGGTTGTGATGAAGTGAATTTTGACTGATGGTTCCTGATAGTGGCAACACGTGTCCCTCTTACCCGGCTGGCGCTCCTCACCCGCTACTCTACAGATGTGTCGCTTGATGTACCCGTCGATCGGTGCTCCACTGCCACTTAATAAAATATCACTCCTGCTTTGACAGCCGGCCTTAATTGAGTCCCTTGTCAGTTTTAGCAAACTGTGTGTTAACGTCATTTGAAACTTTTTTCCTTCTCCATCTATCTCTGTCTCTCTTTCTCTCTCTCTCGTTGTCTATAAGGAATATGTTAGCAGCCTAGCAGGCAAATCCTCTGTAACTTTGTTTAGGAAGGAGAGCGAGAGAGAGAGCGAGAGAGAGCGAGAGAGAGAGAGAGAGAGAGAGAGAGAGAGAGAGAGAGAGAGAGAGAGAGAGAGAGAGAGCGAGAGCGAGAGAGCGAGAGAGAGCGAGAGAGCGAGAGCGAGAGAGAGAGAGAGAGAGAGAGAGAGAGAGAGAAGAGAATAAGCCTCAAAAGCCATCTTGTCATTGGATCCATAATTCAGGCTCATGATTTTAATTTCCCTCTGTTCTTTCAAAGGGATGAGAAGAGGAAGGGAAGAGGAGAGGGAAGACTGGTAGTTAGCTGGATAACTGCATTTGAGATGAGCTGAGGTGTTCTGTCATGCTGCCTGTACTACATAATAGGGATGGAAATGTGCCAGAGAAGAAAGACACATCAAAATGAAGGGAAGCCAACTTCCCTCTCTGAACTCTCAAAATCCACATCGCACGCTGTTTACAAACGGAAAAACCCCATGTTGTTTCTTCTAAGACGAACCAATCCCAGACCAGAGGGGCACTGTGGCACATTCAACCACATTCAACCACAGACGTACACACAGGCACATATAGTACACAGACACACAAATGGATGTGTCATTCCTTTTCATTTGAATAATCAGTTATGTCCTTATATCAGAACTAACACGCCTTTAGTACAGTATCCAATGTGACCTGTAGGCATGAGTTGTCCGGAGGGTCCTTCCTTCACACTCTGTTAGTGTGTTTGGCCCGGCCTGGCCCCAGCCTATGTGTATGTGTGTGTGTGTGTTTGTGTGTGTGCTTCCGCAGAGGGAACTGACGATAGTTAAGATTGTATGTGTGTTTGTGCGTGTGTGGGTGGCTTCAGGCTGTAAGCTTCAGGCTCCTGGTCTGGGGCCCAGTGTTGTGTCTCACTATCTGTGTTTTCATGTTTGTGTGATTTGAATTTTGATTTTTGTGGATTCAAATAAAGTATTCAAAACGTGTGTGTGTTTGTCTCTCTTTCTCTTCCTCTTCCTCTGTGTGTTGTGGTGTTGAGAGGAGAGGGCTCTGTGGCAGTCCTCCTCTCTGTGCTCCAGTCCCCATGGGGAAACCCCCAATGTCCCCTCCTTTGAAGGCACCCCCAATGTCCCCTCCTTTGAAGGCACCCCCTACCTACCTACCTACCTACCTACCTACCTACCTACCTACCTACCTACCTACCTACCTACCTCCTCTCTCTCTCTCTCTCTCTCTCTCTCTCTCTCTTCTCCGCTACACCAGGAGATGTTTTGATGTCAGCTTCATCTCTTTGTCTCTCCCTCCCTCCTCTCTCTCTCTCTCTCTCTCTCTCTCTCTCTCTCTCTCTCTCTCTCTCTCTCTCTCTCTCTCTCTCTCTCTCTCTCTCTCTCTCTCTCTCTCTCTCTCTCTCTCTCTCTCTCTCTCTCTCTCTCT
>NW_024607710.1:0-15000 GCF_018296145.1 Oncorhynchus tshawytscha | reverse complement strand
GTGTGTGTGAGAGAGAGAGAGAGACACTCTTTGCACACTCTTGGTATTATCTCAACCTGCTTCACCTGGAATGCTTTTCCAACAGTCTTGAAGGAGTTCCTACATATGCTGAGCAATTGCTGGCTGTTTTTCCTTCACTCTGTTGTCCAACTCATCCCAAACCATCTCAAATGGGTTGAAGTCGGGTGATTGTGGAGGCCAGGTCATCTGATGCAGCACTCCATCACTCTCCATCTTGGTCAAATAGCCCTTACACAGCCTTGAGGTGTGTTGGGTCATTGTACTGTTGAAAAACAAATGATAGTCCCACTAAGCGCAAACCAGATGGGAAGGCACATCACTGCAGAATGCTGTGGTAGCCATGCTTGTTAAGTGTGCTTTGAATTCTAAATAATTCCCTGACCGTGTCACCAGGAAAGCACCCCCAAACTATCACACCTACTCGTCCATGCTTTACGGTGGGAACTACACATGCCGAGATCATCCATTCACCTACTCTGCATCTCACAAAGACATGGCGGTTGGAACCATAAATCTCAAATTTGGACTCATCAGACCAAAGGACAGATCTCCACAGGTCTAATGTCCATTGCTTGTGTTTCTTGGCCCAAGCAAGTCTCTTCTTATTAGTGGTGTCCTTTAGTAGTGGATTCTTTGCAGCAATTCGACATTGACGGCCTGATTCACACAGTCTCCTCTGAACAGTTGATGTTGAGATGTGTCTGTTACTTGAACTCGGTGAAGCATTTATTTGGGCTGAAATCTGAGGTGCAGGTAAATCTAATGAACATATTCTCTGCAGCAGATGTAACTCTGGGTCTTCATTTCCTGTGGTGGTCCTCATGAGAGACAGTTTCATCATAGTTCTTGATGGTTTTTGCGACTGCACTTGAAGAAACTTTCAAAGTTCTTGAAATGTTCCGGATTGAAAGACCTTCATGTCTTAAAGTAATGATGGACACTTTGCTTATTTGAGCTGTTCTTGCCATAATATGGTCTTTTACCAAATAGGGCTATCTTCTGTATAACACCCTACCTTGTCACAACACAACTGATTGGTTATCTTCTGTATACCACCCTACCCTACCTTGTCACAACACAACTGATTGGTTATCTTCTGTATAACACCCTACCTTGTCACAACACAACTGATTGGTTATCTTCTGTATACCCCTCTACCTTGTCACAACACAACTGATTGGTTATCTTCTGTATACCACCCCTACCTTGTCACAACACAACTGATTGGTTATCTTCTGTATACCACCCTACCTTGTCACAACACAACTGATTGGTTATCTTCTGTATACCACCCTACCTTGTCACAACACAACTGATTGGTTATCTTCTGTATACCACCCCTACCTTGTCACAACACAACTGATTGGTTATTTTCTGTATACCACCCTACCTTGTCACAACACAACTGATTGGTTATCTTCTGTATAACACCCCTACCTTGTCACAACACAACTGATTGGTTATCTTCTGTATACCACCCCTACCTTGTCACAACACAACTGATTGGTTATCTTCTGTATACCACCCTACCTTGTCACAACACAACTGATTGGTTATCTTCTGTATACCACCCCTACCTTGTCACAACACAACTGATTGGTTATCTTCTGTATACCACCCTACCTTGTCACAACACAACTGATTGGTTATCTTCTGTATACCATCCCTACCTTGTCACAACACAACTGATTGGTTATCTTCTGTATACCATCCCTACCTTGTCACAACACAACTGATTGGTTATCTTCTGTATACCACCCTACCTTGTCACAACACAACTGATTGGCTCAAACGCATTAAGAAGGAAAGACATTCCACAAATTAACTTTTAACAAGGCAAACCTGTTATTGGAAATGCATTCCAGGTGTCTACCTCCTGAAGCTGGTTGAGAGAATGCCAAGAGTGTGCAAAGCTGTCATCAAGGCAAAGGGTGGCTACTTTGAAGATTTCAAATCTAAAATATATTTTAATTTGTTTAACACTTTTTTGGTTACTACATGATTCCATATGTGTTATTTCATAGTTTTGATGTCTTCATTATTATTCTACAATGTAGAAAATAGTTTAAAAAAATAAAACAAACCCTTGAATGAGTAGGTGTGTCCAAACTTTTGACTGGTACTGTATATACTGTATAGTATATGTCTCTCTCTGTGTCACCGTTGCCCCACTGCAACCCGGTTAACTTTACCCCTCTCTGTACCCAGCCTACCCTGCCCTCAACAAATGAGCAGACTCATCACTACATCCCCCTCCCATTGTATTCATTAATAAATGAATGATCAGCTGCTCTTGGTTCCAGCCTAATTGAGTCCCATTGCTGTAGCTAAGTAGGACACGTACGGATCAGACAAATGGAATGGTATCCGGGTCTGATTCCTATGGGCCCTGCCTGTCTGTCTGCCTTGGCCCTGTACCCTGTTGGAACACACTGCTTTGTTCTAGTGCTGTCTCTCTGTCTGTAGATGGATCTGATGGGGTTTTATCAGGGTGAAGTGGGTAGAGATGTAACCAGAGATATCTGTTGATTGTCTATTTTAAGCATTGCAGATTGGACTTCATAGGAGAGAGAGAAGGTGGCATACACACAGGCACGCACACACACGTGCACACACACAGATACATACACACAGACACACACTTGCACACGCAACACACACACACAAACCCAACACAAACAGATGTGAGCTAGTGAAAGAAGAAGGGAGGGCAGGCTATAGCTTAATGCCATTACATTACATTTGAAGTAACGTTATGCAAATCAGAAATGACTGGAGATTATCTCCTTGGGACGTTGAAAAGGAATTGTCTGTTCTCGTTCCAATAGCCCTGAAACTAGCCCAGACGCCAAGCTAGAGAGAGGGGGAAAATATGGCAGGGTGTGACGAGCCTGCCGTAAATGAAAGAGGGCCGTGAGAAGTGTTTGCCATTAAAATCTATTTAGCCAGCAGTGAGGAGCGGACACCGGATACAGGCAAAGTACAGGGCAGCTCAGGGGTCCTGGCTGGGAGAGAGGGCTTTCTGAGTGCAAGGAGCATGCCAAGGTGAAAACAGAAAATAACCCACACACATGCATCATAGGATGGAAGCTGGTGTGTTTGTGTTTGTGTTTGTGTGTGTGTGTGTGTGTGTGTGTGTGTGGGCATGATGGCTGCCATATTTCCCCCCTGTGTCTGCTTTATCTCAACTGCCCCAGCATGGGAAATATTTCTTCTGACGTTTTTTTTTACCTCGTCTGCCTGCCTGCTTCACATCTTTATCGAGGTTGCTGGAAGGACACAGTGTGTGTACTCACTGTACCAGTAGCAATGGACTACCAAGTGGACAGGGACAAGGAGAGAGAGAGAGAGAGAGAGAGAGAGAGAGAGAGAGAGAGAGAGAGAGAGAGAGAGAGAGAGAGAGAGAGAGAGAGAGAGAGAGAGAGAGAGAGAGAGAGAGAGAGAGAGAGAGAGAGAGAGAGAGAGAGAGAGAGAGAGAGAGAGAGAGAGAGAGAGAGAGAGAGAGAGAGAGAGAGAGAGAGAGAGAGAGAGAGAGAGAGAGAGAGAGAGAGAGAGAGAGAGAGAGAGAGAGAGAGAGAGAGAGAGAGAGAGAGAGAGAGAGAGAGAGAGAGAGAGAGAGAGAGAGAGAGAGAGAGAGAGAGAGAGAGAGAGAGGTAATTTTGATGGAGCTTGCAGTTTGTCTTGTATTCTCTGGGGCCCGTGGGCGCTATAGTGTGTGTCAGAGGAGGAGTCCCCATTCCCCCTCTCCTCTCTTGTCCTGTCCTCTCTCTCTTGTCTCACTGCACGGCAGGAGCAGTGAGCGGAGCCACACTCGCAAACAGCCCAACTCAATATTGTGTTAGGGACAGAGCCATTCATTATTGAGCAAACAAAGTCCTGTCTGTCTCTAATGCTTTGGGCCAACAATTATAGGCATCACACTGGCGCGGGACACTGGAGGGGTACTGCAGGGGGGACCGGGGCTTATGAGAGGGAACGCATCAAATATTGATCAATCTAATTGAGGTTTTAGGCTTGACAAGACAGAACTCCTGAAGTGTATATATCTTCATGGAAAAGTATAGTCTTCATTTAAAGGAGGCAGACAAGGCAGACAGGAAAGCTCCGTCTGGTGTGTAAATGGCTTGTTTTGTTTTGCACGGTAACTGCAGGCAATTGTATGTTATGACCCAGTGATGGTAAGAGACAGAAAACAACAGGAGTAGAATTTCCCAATGCATCTCTAGCTAGTATCTTCATGTCTTATAGTACCTGACACTTACAAATCTAGATGTAGATTCTGAATCATTTCTTTATTCATATCATATCAAAATCTATCTGTCATTATTCTAAAATGAATATTACATTTCTCATCTGAGTCCCGACTCCCTTATGGTGTTACAACTGTTTTTGACGTCTTATCAGAGTTACATTTTATTTCCCATGAAACTCCATAAATAAAACTCCATGGCTGTATTTCTGCTGCGTCTGTCTGTCTCTCAGCCCCGGTCCCAAGGTGTCTACAGACAGACTGAGAATGGCAGCTTTCATTTGAAGAAAACAAGTTGAAAATATTGATTTCAAAATTACTTGTCTCTCTTCCCTAAAAACCTGCCATGTGGAAACCTGCAGCCTTCAATTAAACTGGGCTTGTAGGTGTGTATGTTTTCATTTGGGCAACGTGTTCACTTGAAATTATACATTAAAGACTGTGTTTTACTTCAATCAGACTGTGAAAATATACACACAGACCTAAGTGTCTCCTGAAGGGCTTCTCTGCTGGCACATACACACACAAACTCACACACATACACACACATACACACACATACACACACACACACACACACACATACACACACACACATACACACACACACACACACACACACACACACACACACACAAACTCACACACACACACACACACACACACACACACACACACACACATACACACACACACACACACACACACACACACACACACACACACACACACACACACACACACACACACACACACACACACACACACATACACACACACACACACACACACACACACACACAAACTCACACACATCACACACATACACATACACACACACACACACACACACACACACACACACACACACACACCACCACCACCACCACCACCACCACCACGGAGCGAAACAGCAGCAGACAGATGGGTGGTATTTATTTTAGAATTAGAACCATGTTCCCAGCTCCAAACTCCAAATAGGAAAACATTCCGTTCTATCCCACTTCTGAAGATCATGACACATTTGAAATCCCGTCCTGGAATTCCATCTCTCCCACCTGCCCGCGCCCGGGACGCTCCAGTTCCACCCTCCTCCTCTTCCCATTTCCTCCTGGTTTATTACCCATGGAAAATCATTTCACACAACTTTTCCCTAAACACTGTGAAATCTAGCCAGAGCCAGCCCAGGACCTGGCAACACTGTGTCAATGGACTGTCTAGCTCTGCTCTCTCTAACTCTGTCTATGGACCCTCTAGCTCTGCTCTATAACTGTGTCTATGGACCGTCTAGCTCTGCTCTCTCTAACTGTGTCTATGGACCCTCTAGCTCTGCTCTCTCACTCTGTCTATGGACCCTCTAGCTCTGCTCTCTCTCACTGTGTCTATGGACCCCCTAGCTCTGCTCTCTCTCACTGTGTCTATGGACCGTCTGGCTCTGCTCTCTCTAACTGTGTCTATGGACCGTCTAGCTCTGCTCTCTCTAACTGTGTCTATGGACCGTCTAGGTCTGCTCTCTCTAACTGTGTCTATGGACCCTCTGGCTCTGCTCTCTAACTGTGTCTATGGACCGTCTAGCTCTGCTATGGACACTCTCTGCTCACTCTGTCTATGGACCCTCTAGCTTGCCTCTCAACTGTGTCTATGGACCCTCTAGCTCTGCTCTCTATAACTGTGTCTATGGACCCTCTAGCTCTGCTTGGCTAACTGTGTCTATGGACCCTCTAGCTCTGCTTCTATAACTGTGTCTATGGACCCTCTAGCTCTGCTCTCTCTAACTGTGTCTATGGACCCTCTAGCTCTGCTCTCTCTAACTGTGTCTAGGGCTTGGCAAGCACTTTGCTCTTGGCTAACTGTGTCTATGGACCGTCTAGCTCTGCTCACTCTAACTGTGTCTTTGGACCGTCTAGGCTCTGCTCACTCTAACTGTGTCTATGGACCGTCTAGCTCTGCTCACTCTAATTGTGTCTATGGACCGTCTAGCTCTGCTCACTCTAACTGTGTCTATGGACCGTCTAGCTCTGCTCACTCACTGTGTCTATGGACCGTCTAGCTCTGCTCACTCTAACTGTGTCTATGGACCGTCTAGCTTGCTCTCTCTAACTGTGTCTATGGACCGTCTAGGGCTCTGGCAACACTGTGTTTATGGACTCTGGGCTTAGCATGGCAACTGTGTCTATGGACTCTAGCTCTGCTCACTCTCAATGTGTCTATGGACCGTCTAGGGCTTGGCAACACTGTGTCTATGGACCGTCTAGGGCTTGGCAACACTGTGTCTATGGACCGTCTAGCTCTGCTCACTCTCTAATGTGCCTATGGACCGTCTAGGGCTTGGAAACACTGTGTCTATGGACCGACTAGGACTTGACAACACTGTGTCTATGGACCGTCTAGGGCTTGGCAACACTGTGTCTATGGACCATCTAGGGCTTGGCAACACTGTGTCTATGGACCGTCTAGCTCTGCTCACTATCACTGTGTCTATGGACCATCTAGGGCTTGAAAACACTGTGTCTATGGACCCCTAGGGCTTGGCAACACTGTGTCTATGGACCGTCTAGCTCTGGCAACACTGTGTCTATGGACCGTCTAGGGCTTGCAACACTGTGTCTATGGACCGTCTAGCTCCTGCTCACTATCACTGTGTCTATGGACCGTCTAGCTCTGCTCACTCTAACTGTGTCTATGGACCGTCTAGGGCTTGCAAACACTGCTCTATGGACCGTCTAACTGTGTCTATGGACCGTCTAGCTCTGGCAACACTGTGTCTATGGACCGTCTAGGGCTTGGCGTGTCTATGGACCGTCTAGGGCTTTCTCTCACTGTGTCTATGGACCGTCTAGCTCTGCTCTACAACTGTGTCTATGGACCGTCTAGCTCTGCTTCTCATTGTGTCTATGGACCGTCTAGGTCTGCTCACTCTCACTGTGTCTATGGACCGTCTAGCTCTGCTCACTCTCACTGTGTCTATGGACCGTCTAGCTCTGCTCACTCTCATTGTGTCTATGGACCGTCTAGCTCTGCTCTCTCTCACTGTGTCTATGGACCGTCTAGCTCTGCTCACTCTCATTGTGTCTATGGACCGTCTAGCTCTGCTCTCTCTCACTGTGTCTATGGACCGTCTAGCTCTGCTCTCTCTCACTGTGTCTATGGACCCTCTAGCTCTGCTCACTCTCACTGTGTCTATGGACTGTCTAGGCTCTGCTCAACTAACTGTGTCTATGGACGTCTAGCTTGGAAACACTGTGTCTATGGACCGTCTAGCTCTCTGTGTCTATGGACCGTCTGGGGCTCTAACACTGTGTCTATGGACCGTCTAGGGCTCTGTCTAAGGACCTCTAGCTCTGTCTCTCATGGACCCTCTAGGGCTTGGCAACACTGTGTCTATGGACCGTCTAGGGCTTGGCAACACTGTGTATATGGACCGTCTAGCTTGCTCAACACTGTGTCTATGGACCCTCTAGGGCTTGGCAACACTGTGTCTATGGACCGTCTAGGGCTTGGCAACACTGTGTCTATGGACCGTCTAGGGCTTGGCAACACTGTGTCTATGGACCGTCTAGCTCTGCTCACTCTCACTGTGTCTATGGACCGTCTAGCTCTGGCAACACTCTGTGTCTATGGACCGTCTAGCTCACTGTGTCTATGGACCGTCTAGCTTGGAAACACTGTGTCTATGGACCGTCTAGGGCTTGGCAACACTGCATCTATGGCCTGTCTAGGGCTTGGCAACACTGTGTCTATGGACCGTCTAGCTCTGCTCACTCTAATGTGTCTATGGACCGTCTAGGGCTTGGAAACACTGTGTCTATGGACCGTCTAGGGCTTGGCAACACTGTGTCTATGGACCGTCTAGGGCTTGGCAACACTGTGTCTATGGACCATCTAGGGCTTGCTCAACTGTCTATGGACCGTCTGCTCTGCTTTCTCACTGTGTCTATGGACCGTCTAGGGCTTGGCTACACTGTGTCTATGGACCGTCTAGGGCTTGGCAACACTGTGTCTATGGACCTGTCTAGGGCTTGGCAACACTGTGTCTATGGACCGTCTAGGGCTTGGCAACACTGTGTCTATGGACCGTCTAGGACTTGGCTAAACTGTGTCTATGGACCGTCTAGCTCTGCTCACTGTGTCTATGGACCGTCTAGGTCTGCTTGGCAACACTGTGTCTATGGACCGTCTAGGCTCTGCTCACTCTCACTGTGTCTATGGACCGTCTAGCTCTGCTCACTCTCACTGTGTCTATGGACCGTCTAGCTCTGCTCACTCTCACTGTGTCTATGGACCGTCTAGCTCTGGCTGTGTCTATGGACCTCTCACTGTGTCTATGGACCGTCTAGGGCTCTGTGTCTATGGACCGTCTAGGGCTTGGCAACTGTGTCTATGGACCGTCTAGCTCTGCTCACTCTCATTGTGTCTATGGACCGTCTAGGCTCTGCTCACTCTCACTGTGTCTATGGACCGTCTAGGGCTTGCTCACTCTCACTGTGTCTATGGACCGTCTAGCTCTGCTCACTCTCACTGTGTCTATGGACCGTCTAGCTCTGCTCAACACTGTGTCTATGGACCGTCTAGCTCTGCTCTCTCTCACTGTGTCTATGGACCGTCTAGCTCTGCTCACTCTCATGTGTCTATGGACCGTCTAGGGGCTCTGCTCACTCACTGTGTCTATGGACCGTCTAGGGCTGCTCAACACTGTGTCTATGGACCGTCTAGCTCTGCTCACTCTCACTGTGTCTATGGACCGTCTAGGGCTTGGCAACACTGTGTCTATGGAACGTCTAGGGCTTGGCAACACTGTGTCTATGGACCGTCTAGCTCTGCTCAACTCTCAATGTGTCTATGGACCGTCTAGGGCTTGGCAACACTGTGTCTATGGACCGTCTAGGGCTTGGCAACACTGTGTCTATGGACCGTCTAGCTCTGCTCACTCTCAATGTGTCTATGGACCGTCTAGGGCTTGGCAACACTGTGTCTATGGACCGTCTAGGGCTTGGCAACACTGTGTGTCTATGGACCGTCTAGGGCTTGGAAACACTGTGTCTATGGACCGTCTAGGGCTTGGAAACACTGCATCTATGGACCTGTCTAGGGCTTGGCAACACTGTGTCTATGGACCGTCTAGGGCTTGGCAACACTGTGTCTATGGACCGTGCTCTGCTCACTCTCATTGTGTCTATGGACCGTCTAGCTCTGCTCAACACTGTGTCTATGGACCGTCTAGCTCTGCTCACTCTCACTGTGTCTATGGACCGTCTAGGGCTTGGAAACACTGTGTCTATGGACCGTCTAGGGCTTGGCAACACTGTGTCTATGGACCGTCTAGCTCTGCTCACTCTCAATGTGTCTATGGACCGTCTAGGGCTTGGAAACACTGTGTCTATGGACCGTCTAGGGCTTGGCAACACTGTGTCTATGGACCGTCTAGGGCTTGGCAACACTGTGTCTATGGACCATCTAGGGCTCTGCAACACTGTGTCTATGGACCGTCTAGGGCTTGGAAACACTGTGTCTATGGACCGTCTAGGGCTTGGAAACACTGGCTTGGCCTGTCTAGGGCTTGGCAACACTGTGTCTATGGACCGTCTAGGGCTTGGCAACACTTTGTCTATGGACCGTGTAGGACTTGGCTAAACTGTGTCTATGGACCGTCTAGCTCTGTTCACTCTCACTGTGTCTATGGACCGTCTAGGGCTTGGCAACACTGTGTCTATGGACCGTCTAGCTCTGCTCACTCTCATTGTGTCTATGGACCGTCTAGCTCTGCTCACTCTCATTGTGTCTATGGACCGTCTAGCTCTGCTCACTCTCACTGTGTCTATGAACTGTCTACGGCTTGGCAACACTGTGTCTATGGAACGTCTAGGGCTTGGAAACACTGTGTCTATGGACCGTCTAGGGCTTGGCAACTCTGTGTCTATGGACCGTCTAGGGCTTGGCAACACTGTGTCTATGGACCGTCTAGGGCATGGCAACACTGTGTCTAAGGACCGTCTAGCTCTGCTCACTCTCAATGTGTCTATGGACCGTCTAGGGCTTGGCAACACTGTGTCTATGGACCGTCTAGGGCTTGGCAACACTGTGTCTATGGACCGTCTAGCTCTGCTCACTCTCAATGTGCCTATGGACCGTCTAGGGCTTGGAAACACTGTGTCTATGGACCGACTAGGACTTGACAACACTGTGTCTATGGACCGTCTAGGGCTTGGCAACACTGTGTCTATGGACCATCTAGGGCTTGGCAACACTGTGTCTATGGACCGTCTAGCTCTGCTCACTATCACTGTGTCTATGGACCATCTAGGGCTTGAAAACACTGTGTCTATGGACCGTCTAGGGCTTGGAAACACTGCGTCTATGGACCGTCTAGGGCTTGGAAACACTGCATCTATGGCCTGTCTAGGGCTTGGCAACACTGTGTCTATGGACCGTCTAGGGCTTGGCAACACTGTGTCTATGGACCGTCTAGCTCTGCTCACTCTCATTGTGTCTATGGACCGTCTAGCTCTGCTCACTCTCACTGTGTCTATGGACCGTCTAGGGCTTGGAAACACTGTGTCTATGGACCGCTTGGAAACTGTGTCTATGGACCTCGGGCTTGGCAACACTGTGTCTATGGACCGTCTAGGGCTTGGCAACACTGTGTCTATGGACCGTCTAGGGCTTGGCAACACTGTGTCTATGGACCGTCTAGCTCTGCTCACTCTCATTGTGTCTATGGACCGTCTAGCTCTGCTCACTCTCATTGTGTCTATGGACCGTCTAGGTCTTCTCACTCTCACTGTGTCTATGGACCGTCTGCTCTGCTCACTCTCATTGTGTCTATGGACCGTCTAGCTCTGCTCACTCTCATTGTGTCTATGGACCGTCTAGCTCTGCTCTCTCTCACTGTGTCTATGGACCGTCTAGCTCTGCTCACTCTCATTGTGTCTATGGACCGTCTAGTCTGCTCACTCTCACTGTGTCTATGGACCGTCTAGCTCTGCTCACTCTCATTGTGTCTATGGACCGTCTAGCTCTGCTCACTCTCACTGTGTCTATGGACTGTCTAGGGCTTGGCAACACTGTGTCTATGGACGTCTAGGGCTTGGAAACACTGTGTCTATGGACCGTCTAGGGCTTGGCAACTCTGTGTCTATGGACCGTCTAGGGCTTGGCAACACTGTGTCTATGGACCGTCTAGGGCTTGGCAACACTGTGTCTATGGACCGTCTAGCTCTGCTCACTCTCAATGTGTCTATGGACCGTCTAGGGCTTGGCAACACTGTGTCTATGGACCGTCTAGGGCTTGGCAACACTGTGTCTATGGACCGTCTAGCTCTGGACTCTCACTGTGTCTATGGACCGTCTAGGGCTTGGCAACACTGTGTCTATGGACCGTCTAGGGCTTGGCAACACTGTGTCTATGGACCGTCTAGCTCTGCTCTCTCTCACTGTGTCTATGGACCGTCTAGGGCTTGGACCGTCTAACACTGTGTCTATGGACCGTCTAGGTCTGCTCACTCTCACTGTGTCTATGGACAGCTCTGCTCACTCTCATTGTGTCTATGGACCGTCTAGCTCTGGAAACTCACTGTGTCTATGGACCGGCTTGGCAACACTGTGTCTATGGAACTCTAGGAAACACTGTGTCTATGGACCGTCTACTGGCAACTGTGTCTATGGACCGTCTAGGGCTTGGCAACACTGTGTCTATGGACCGTCTAGGGCTTGGCAACACTGTGTCTAAGGACCGTCTAGCTCTGCTCACTCTCAATGTGTCTATGGACCGTCTAGGGCTTGGCAACACTGTGTCTATGGACCGTCTAGGGCTTGGCAACACTGTGTCTATGGACCGTCTAGCTCTGCTCACTCTCAATGTGTCTATGGACCGTCTAGGGCTTGGAAACACTGTGTATATGGACCGTCTAGGGCTTGGCAACACTGTGTCTATGGACCGTCTAGGGCTTGGCAACACTGTGTCTATGGACCATCTAGGGCTTGGCAACACTGTGTCTATGGACCGTCTAGGGCTTGGAAACACTGTGTCTATGGACCGTCTAGGGCTTGGAAACACTGTCTATGGCCTGTCTAGGGCTTGGCAACACTGTGTCTATGGACCGTCTAGGGCTTGGCAACACTTTGTCTATGGACCGTGTAGGACTTGGCTAAACTGTGTCTATGGACCGTCTAGCTCTGTTCACTCTCACTGTGTCTATGGACTCTAGGGCTTGGAAACACTGTGTCTATGGACCGTCTAGGGCTTGGCTTGTCTATGGACAACACTGTGTCTATGGACCGTCTAGCTCTGCTCTCTCACTGTGTCTATGGACCGTCTAGCTCTGCTCACTATGGACCGTCTAGCTCTGCTCTCATTGTGTCTATGGACCGTCTAGCTCTGCTCACTCTCACTGTGTCTATGGACTGTCTACGGCTTGGCAAACACTGTGTCTATGGACCGTCTAGGGCTTGGGCTTGGCAGCACTGTGTCTATGGACCGTGTCTCTCAATGGCCTATGGACCGTCTAGGGCTTGGAAACACTGTGTCTATGGACCGTCTAGGACTTGACAACACTGGGGACCGTCTAGGGCTTGGCAACACTGTGTCTATGGACCATCTAGGGCTTGGCAACACTGTGTCTATGGACCGTCTAGCTCTGCTCACTCTCACTGTGTCTATGGACCTGTCTAGCTCTGCTTGGCAACACTCTCAGGGGCTTGTGTCTATGGACCGTCTAGGGCTGCTCACTCTCACTGTGTCTATGGACCGTCTAGGGCTTGGCATATGGACCCTCTAGCTCTGCTCTCTCTCACTGTGTCTATGGACCGTCTAGCTCTGCTCACTCTCATTGTGTCTATGGACAGGGCTTGGACACTGTGTCTATGGACCGTCTAGGGCTTGGCAACACTGTGTCTATGGACCTGTCTAGGGCTTGCATCTGTCTATGGACTCTGGCTTGGCACACTGTGTCTATGGACCGTCTAGGACTTGGCAACACTGTGTCTATGGACCGTCTAGCTCTGCTCACTCTCACTGTGTCTATGGACCGTCTAGCTCTGCTCACACTCATTGTGTCTATGGACCGTCTAGCTCTGCTCACTCTCATGTGTCTATGGACCGTCTAGCTCTGCTCTCTCTCACTGTGTCTATGGACCGTCTAGCTCTGCTCTGGCACTCACTGTGTCTATGGACCGTCTAGCTCTGCTCACTCTCACTGTGTCTATGGACCGTCTAGCTCTGCTTGGCAACACTGTGTCTATGGACCGTCTAGGGCTTGGCAACACTGTGTCTATGGACCGTCTAGGGCTTGCTCAACTCTGTGTCTATGGACCGTCTAGGGCTTTGCAACACTATGTCTATGGACCGTCTAGGGCTTGGCAACACTGTGTCTATGGACCTGTCTAGCTCTGCTCACTCTCAATGTGTCTATGGACCCCGTCTAGGGCTTGGAAACACTGCGTCTATGGACCTGTCTATAGCTTGGCAACACTGTGTCTATGGACCGTCTAGCTCTGCTCAACACTGTGTCTATGGACGTATAGGGCTTGGCAACACTGTGTCTATGGACCGTGTAGGACTTGGCTAAACTGTGTCTATGGACCGTCTAGCTCTGTTCAGCTCTCACTGTGTCTATGGACCCGTCTAGGACTTGGAAACACTGTGTCTATGGACGTATAGGGCTTGGCACACTGTGTCTATGGACCGTCTAGCTCTATCACTCTCACTGTGTCTTTGCCTTTCTAGGGCTTGGCACCGTCTAGGGCTAGGGCTTGGAAACACTGTGTCTATGGACCTTCTAGGACTTGGCAACACTGTGTCTATGGACCGTCTAGCTCTGCTCACTCTCTTGGAAACACTGTCTATGGACCGTCTAGGGCTTGGAAACACTGTGTCTATGGACAGTCTAGGGCTTGGCAACACTGTGTCTATGGACCGTCTAGGGTTTTGGACAACACTGTGTCTATGGACAGTCTAGCTCTGCTCACTCTCATTTAATGCAACACTCTGCTCACTCATTGTGTCTATGGACCGTCTGGCTCTGCTCACTCTCAATGTGTCTATGGCAACACTGTGTCTAGGGCGATCTAGGCAGCACTGTGTCTATGGACCGTCTAGAGTGTCTATGGAAACACTGTGTCTATGGACCTTCTAGGGTTGGCAACACTGTGTCTATGGACCGTCTAGCTCTGCTCACTCTCACTGTGTCTATGGACCATCTAGGGCTTGGAAACACTGTGTCTATGGACCTTCTAGGGTTTGGCAACACTGTGTCTATGGACCGTCTAGCTCTGCTCACTCTCACTGTGTCTATGGACCGTCTAGGGCTTGGCAACACTGTGTCTATGGACCGTCTATGGACCGTCTAGGGTTTGGCAACACTGTGTCTATGGACAGTCTAGGGTTTGGCAACACTGTGTCTATGGACCGTCTAGCTCTGCTCACTCTCAATGTGTCTATGGACCGTCTAGCTCTGCTCACTCTCAATGTGTCTATGGAGTGTCTAGGGCTTGGCAACACTATGTCTATGGACCGTCTAGGGCTTGGAAACACTGTGTCTATGGACCGTCTAGGGCTTGGCAACACTGTGTCTATGGACCGTCTAGGGCTTGCGCACACACTGTGTCTATGGACCGTCTAGGGCTTGGCAAACACTGTGTCTATGGACCGTCTAGGGCTTGGCAACACTGTGTCTATGGACCGTCTAGGGCTTGGCAACACTGTGTCTATGGACCGTCTAGCTCTGCTCTCTCTC
>NW_024607709.1:0-34506 GCF_018296145.1 Oncorhynchus tshawytscha | reverse complement strand
TGTAATGATGTAATTACAGGTGTAATGATGTAGTTATAGGTGTAATGATGTAGTTACAGGTGTAATGATGTAGTTATAGGTGTAATGATGTAGTTACAGGTGTAGTGATATATTTACAGGTGTAATGATGTAATTACAGGTGTAATGTTATAGTTATAGGTGTAATGATGTAGTTACAGGTGTAATGATGTAGTTATAGGTGTAATGATGTACACCCAGGTGTAGTTATAGGTGTAATGATGTAGTTACAGGTGTAATGATGTAGTTATAGGTGTAATGATGTAGTTACAGGTGTAATGATGTAGTTACAGGTGTAATGGTGTAGTTATAGGTGTAATGATGTAGTTACAGGTGTAATGATGTAGTTACAGGTGTAATGATGTAGTTATAGGTGTAATGATGTGTAATTATGATGATGTGTAATTACAGGTGTAATGATGTAGTTACAGGTGTAATGATGTAGTTATAGGTGTAATGATGTAGTTATAGGTGTAATGATGTAGTTATAGGTGTAGTGATGTAATTATAGGTGTAATGATGTGAGTTATAGGTGTAATGATGTAGTTATAGGTGTAATGATGTAGTTACAGGTGTAATGATGTAGTTATAGGTGTAATGATGTAGTTACAGGTGTAGTGATGTATTTACAGGTGTAATGATGTAGTTACAGGTGTAATGATGTAGTTATAGGTGTAATGATGTAGTTACAGGTGTAGTGATGTAGTTACAGGTGTAATGATGTAGTTATAGGTGTAATGATGTATTTACAGGTGTAATGATGTAGTTATAGGTGTAATGATGTAGTTATAGGTGTAATGATGTAGTTATAGGTGTAATGATGTAGTTACAGGTGTAGTGATGTAGTTATAGATGTAATGATGTAGTTATAGGTGTAATGATGTATTTACAGGTATAATGATGTAGTTATAGGTGTAATGATGTAGTTATAGGTGTAATGATGTAGTTATAGGTGTAATGATGTAGTTACAGGTGTAATGATGTAGTTATAGGTGTAATGGTGTAGTTATAGGTGTAATGATGTAGTTATAGGTGTAATTATGTAGTTACAGGTCTAATGATGTAGTTACAGGTGTAATGATGTAGTTACAGGTGTAATGATGTAGTTACAGGTGTAATGATGTAGTTATAGGTGTAATGATGTAGTTATAGGTGTAATGATGTAGTTATAGGTGTAATGATGTAGTTACAGGTGTAATGATGTAGTTATAGGTGTAATGATGTAGTTATAGGTGTAATGGTGTAGTTATAGGTGTAATGATGTAGTTATAGGTGTAATGATGTAGTTATAGGTAATGATGTAGTTATAGGTGTAATGATGTAGTTACAGGTGTAATGATGTAGTTATAGGTGTAATGATGTAGTTACAGGTGTAATGATGTAGTTACAGGTGTAGTGATGTATTTACAGGTGTAATGATGTAGTTACAGGTGTAATGATGTTGTTATAGGTGTAATGATGTAGTTACAGGTGTAGTGATGTAGTTACAGGTGTAATGATGTAGTTATAGGTGTAATGATGTATTTACAGGTGTAATGATGTAGTTACAGGTGTAATGATGTAGTTACAGGTGTAGTGATGTAGTTACAGGTGTAATGATGTAGTGATAGGTGTAATGATGTAGTTACAGGTGTAAATCAAATCAAAATCAAATCAAATCCAATTTTATTTGTCACATACACATGGTTAGCAGATGTTAATGCGAGTGTAGCGAAATGCTTGTGCTTCTAGTTCCGACAATGCAGTAATAACCATCAAGTAATCTAACTAACAATTCCAAAACTACTGTCTTATACACAGTGTAAGGGGATAAAGAATATGTACATAAGGATATATGAATGAGTGATGGTACATGATGTAGTTATAGGTGTAATGATGTAATTACAGGTGTAATGATGTAGTTATAGGTGTAATGATGTAGTTATAGGTGTAATGATGTAGTTACAGGTGTAATGATGTAGTTACAGGTGTAATGATGTAGTTACAGGTGTAATGGTGTAGTTATAGGTGTAATGATGTAGTTACAGGTGTAATGATGTAGTTACAGGTGTAATGATGTAGTTATAGGTGTAATGATGTGTAATTATGATGATGTGTAATTACAGGTGTAATGATGTAGTTATAGGTGTAATGGTGTAGTTATAGGTGTAATGATGTAGTTACAGGTGTAGTGATGTATTTACAGGTGTAATGATGTAGTTACAGGTGTAATGATGTAGTTATAGGTGTAATGATGTAGTTACAGGTGTAATGATGTAGTTATAGGTGTAATGATGTAGTTACAGGTGTAATGATGTATTTACAGGTGTAATGATGTAGTTATAGGTGTAATGATGTAGTTATAGGTTTTAATGATGTAGTTATAGGTGTAATGATGTAGTTACAGGTGTAGTGATGTGAGTTATAGGTGTAATGATGTAGTTATAGGTGTAATGATGTATTTACAGGTGTAATGATGTAGTTATAGGTGTAATGATGTAGTTATAGGTGTAATGATGTAGTTATAGGTGTAATGATGTAGTTACAGGTGTAATGATGTAGTTATAGGTGTAATTATGTAGTTACAGGTCTAATGATGTAGTTACAGGTGTAATGATGTAGTTACAGGTGTAATGATGTAGTTACAGGTGTAATGATGTAGTTATAGGTGTAATGATGTAGTTATAGGTGTAATGATGTAGTTACAGGTGTAATGATGTAGTTATAGGTGTAATGATGTACACCCAGGTGTAGTTATAGGTGTAATGATGTAGTTACAGGTGTAATGATGTAGTTATAGGTGTAATGATGTAGTTACAGGTGTAATGATGTAGTTACAGGTGTAATGATGTAGTTACAGGTGTAATGATGTAGTTATAGGTGTAATGATGTGTAATTATGATGATGTGTAATTACAGGTGTAATGATGTAGTTACAGGTGTAATGATGTAGTTATAGGTGTAATGATGTAGTTATAGGTGTAATGATGTAGTTATAGGTGTAGTGATGTAGTTAAGGTGTAATGATGTTGTTATAGGTGTAATGATGTAGTTATAGGTGTAATGATGTAGTTACAGGTGTAATGATGTAGTTATAGGTGTAATGATGTAGTTATAGGTGTAATGATGTAGTTACAGGTGTAATGATGTAGTTACAGGTGTAATGATGTAGTTACAGGTGTAATGATGTAGTTATAGGTGTAATGATGTAGTTACAGGTGTAATGATGTAGTTACAGGTGTAATGATGTAGTTATAGGTGTAATGATGTGTGATTACAGGTGTAATGATGTAGTTATAGGTGTAATGATGTAGTTATAGGTGTAATGATGTAGTTATAGGTGTAATGATGTAGTTACAGGTGTAATGATGTAGTTACAGGTGTAATGATGTAGTTATAGGTGTAATGATGTAGTTACAGGTGTAGTGATGTATTTACAGGTGTAATGATGTAGTTATAGGTGTAATGATGTAGTTATAGGTGTAATGATGTAGTTACAGGTGTAGTGATGTAGTTACAGGTGTAATGATGTAGTTATAGGTGTAATGATGTATTTACAGGTGTAATGATGTAGTTATAGGTGTAATGATGTAGTTATAGGTGTAATGATGTAGTTATAGGTGTAATGATGTAGTTACAGGTGTAGTGATGTAGTTACAGGTGTAATGATGTAGCTATAGGTGTAATGATGTAGTTACAGGTGTAATGATGTAGTTATAGGTGTAATGATGTAGTTATAGGTGTAATGATGTAGTTATAGGTGTAATGATGTAGTTACAGGTGTAATGATGTAGTTATAGGTGTAATGGTGTAGTTATAGGTGTAATGATGTAGTTATAGGTGTAATTATGTAGTTACAGGTCTAATGATGTAGTTACAGGTGTAATGATGTAGTTACAGGTGTAATGATGTAGTTACAGGTGTAATGATGTAGTTATAGGTGTAATGATGTAGTTATAGGTGTAATGATGTAGTTACAGGTGTAATGATGTAGTTACAGGTGTAATGATGTAGTTGCAGGTGTAATGATGTAGTTATAGGTGTAATGATGTCAGTTATATTGTAATGATGCAGTTACAGGTGTAATGATGTAGTTATAGGTGTAATGATGTGTAATTATGATGATGTGTAATTACAGGTGTAATGATGTAGTTATAGGTGTAATGATGTAGTTATAGGTGTAATGAGGTAATGATGGTGTAATGATGTAGTTACAGGTGTAGTGATGTAGTTTACAGGTGTAATGATGTAGTTATAGGTGTAATGATGTATTTACAGGTGTAATGATGTAGTTATAGGTGTAATGATGTAGTTATAAAGGTGCAATGATGTAGTTATAGGTTTTAATGATGTAGTTATAGGTGTAATGATGTAATTACAGGTGTACGATGTAGTTATAGGTGTAATGATGTAGTTATAGGTGTAATGATGTATTTACAGGTGTAATGATGTAGTTATAGGTGTAATGATGTAGTTATAGGTGTAATGATGTAGTTATAGGTGTAATGATGTAGTTACAGGTGTAATGATGTAGTTATAGGTGTAATTATGTAGTTACAGGTCTAATGATGTAGTTACAGGTGTAATGATGTAGTTACAGGTGTAATGATGTAGTTACAGGTGTAATGATGTAGTTATAGGTGTAATGATGTAGTTATAGGTGTAATGATGTAGTTACAGGTGTAATGATGTAGTTACAGGTGTAATGGTGTAGTTATAGGTGTAATGATGTGTAGTTATGATGATGTGTAATTACAGGTGTAATGATGTAGTTACAGGTGTAATGATGTAGTTATAGGTGTAATGATGTAGTTATAGGTGTAATGATGTAGTTATAGGTGTAGTGATGTAGCTATAGGTGTAATGATGCAGTTATAGGTGTAATGATGTAGTTATAGGTGTAATGATGTAATTACAGGTGTAAGGATGTAACTTATAAACTGTAATGATGTAGTTATAGGTGTAATGATGTAGTTACAGGTGTAATGATGTAGTTACAGGTGTAATGATGTAGTTACAGGTGTAATGGCGTAGTTATAGGTGTAATGATGTAGTTACAGGTGTAATGACGTAGTTATAGGTGTAATGATGTAGTTATAGGTGTAATGATGTAGTTACAGGTGTAATGATGTAGTTATAGGTGTAATGATGTAGTTATAGGTGTAATGATGTAGTTATAGGTGTAGTGATGTAGTTATAGGTGTAATGATGTAGTTATAGGTGTAATGATGTAGTTATAGGTGTAATGATGTAGTTATAGGTGTAATGATGTAGTTACAGAGTGTAATGATGTAGTTATAGGTGTAATGATGTAGTTACAGGTGTAATGATGTAGTTTACAGGTGTAATGATGTAGTTATAGGTGTAATGATGTAGTTATAGGTGTACGATGTAGTTATAGGTGCAACGATGTAGTTATAGGTGTAATGATGCAGTTATAGGTGTAATGATGCAGTTATAGGTGTAATGACGTAGTTACAGGTGTAAGGATGTAGTTATAGGTGTAATGATGTAGTTATAGGTGTAACGATGTAGTTACAGGTGTAATGACGCAGTTACAGGTGTAATGACGTAGTTACAGGTGTAATGGTGCAGTTATAGGTGTAATGATGTAGTTACAGGTGTAATGATGTAGTTATAGGTGTAATGACGTAGTTATAGGTGTAATGACGTAGTTACAGGTGTAATGATGTAGTTATAGGTGTAATGATGTAGTTATAGGTGTAATGATGTAGTTATAGGTGTAGTGATGCAGTCATTATAGGTGTAATGATGTAGTTATAGGTGTAATGATGTAGTTATAGGTGTAATGATGTAGTTATAGGTGTAATGATGTAGTTACAGGTGCAATGATGTAGTTATAGGTGTAATGATGTAGTTACAGGTGTAATGATGTAGTTATAGGTGTAATGATGTATTTACAGGTGTAATGATGTAGTTATAGGTGTAATGATGTAGTTATAGGTGTAATGATGTAGTTATAGGTGTAATGATGTAGTTACAGGTGTAGTGATGTAGTTACAGGTGTAATGATGTAGCTATAGGTGTAATGATGTAGTTACAGGTGTAATGATGTAGTTACAGGTGTAGTGATGTAGTTACAGGTGTAATGATGTAGTGATAGGTGTAATGATGTAGTTACAGGTGTAAATCAAATCAAAATCAAATCAAATCCAATTTTATTTGTCACATACACATGGTTAGCAGATGTTAATGCGAGTGTAGCGAAATGCTTGTGCTTCTAGTTCCGACAATGCAGTAATAACCATCAAGTAATCTAACTAACAATTCCAAAACTACTGTCTTATACACAGTGTAAGGGGATAAAGAATATGTACATAAGGATATATGAATGAGTGATGGTACATCAAATCAAATCAAATCAAATTTTATTTGTCACATACACATGGTTAGCAGATGTTAATGCGAGTGTAGCGAAATGCTTGTGCTTCTAGTTCCGACAATGCAGTAATAACGAGCAAGTAATCTAACTAACAATTCCAAAAAAAAAACTACTGTCTTATACACAGTGTAAGGGGATAAAGAATATGTACATAAGGATATATGAATGAGTGATGGTACAGAGCAGCATAGGCAAGATACAGTAGATGATATCGAGTACAGTATATACATATGAGATAAGTATGTAAACCAAGTGGCATAGTTAAAGTGGCTAGTGATACATGTATTACATAAGGATGCAGTCGATGATATAGAGTACAGTATCAACGTATGCATATGAGATGAACAATGTAGGGTAAGTAACATTATATAAGGTAGCATTGTTTAAAGTGGCTAGTGATATATTTACATAATTTCCCATCAATTCCCATGATTAAAGTGGCTGGAGTAGAGTCAGTGTCATTGACAGTGTGTTGGCAGTAGCCACTCAATGTTAGTGGTGGCTGTTTAACAGTCTGATGGCCTTGAGATAGAAGCTGTTTTTCAGTCTCTCGGTCCCAGCTTTGATGCACCTGTACTGACCTCGCCTTCTGGATGACAGCGGGGTGAACAGGCAGTGGCTCGGTGGTTGATGTCCTTGATGATCTTTATGGCCTTCCTGTAGCATCGGGTGGTGTAGGTGTCCTGGAGGGCAGGTAGTTTGCCCCCGGTGATGCGTTGTGCAGACCTCACTACCCTCTGGAGAGCCTTACGGTTGAGGGCGGTGCAGTTGCCATACCAGGCGGTGATACAGCCCGCCAGGATGCTCTCGATTGTGCATCTGTAGAAGTTTGTGAGTGCTTTTGGTGACAAGCCGAATTTCTTCAGCCTCCTGAGGTTGAAGAGGCGCTGCTGCGCCTTCCTCACGATGCTGTCTGTGTGAGTGGACCAATTCAGTTTGTCTGTGATGTGTATGCCGAGGAACTTAAAACTTGCTACCCTCTCCACTACTGTTCCATCGATGTGGATGGGGGTGTTCCCTCTGCTGTTTCCTGAAGTCCACAATCATCTCCTTAGTTTTGTTGACGTTGAGTGTGAGGTTATTTTCCTGACACCTATAGTTATAGGTGTAATGATGTAGTTATAGGTGTAATGATGTAGTTACAGGTGTAATGATGTAGTTATAGGTGTAATGATGTAGTTATAGGTGTAATGATGTAGTTACAGGTGTAATGATGTAGTTACAGGTGTAATGATGTAGTTACAGGTGTAATGGTGTAGTTATAGGTGTAATGATGTAGTTACAGGTGTAATGATGTAGTTACAGGTGTAATGATGTAGTTATAGGTGTAATGATGTGTAATTATGATGATGTGTAATTACAGGTGTAATGATGTAGTTATAGGTGTAATGGTGTAGTTATAGGTGTAATGATGTAGCTACAGGTGTAGTGATGTATTTACAGGTGTAATGATGTAGTTACAGGTGTAATGATGTAGTTATAGGTGTAATGATGTAGTTACAAGTGTAGTGATGTAGTTACAGGTGTAATGATGTAGTTATAGGTGTAATGATGTATTTACAGGTGTAATGATGTAGTTATAGGTGTAATGATGTAGTTATAGGTTTTAATGATGTAGTTATAGGTGTAATGATGTAGTTACAGGTGTAGTGATGTAGTTATAGGTGTAATGATGTAGTTATAGGTGTAATGATGTATTTACAGGTGTAATGATGTAGTTATAGGTGTAATGATGTAGTTATAGGTGTAATGATGTAGTTATAGGTGTAATGATGTAGTTACAGGTGTAATGATGTAGTTATAGGTGTAATTATGTAGTTACAGGTCTAATGATGTAGTTACAGGTGTAATGATGTAGTTACAAGTGTGAATGATGTAGTTACAGGTGTAATGATGTAGTTATAGGTGTAATGATGTAGTTATAGGTGTAATGATGTAGTTACAGGTGTAATGATGTAGTTATAGGTGTAATGATGTACACCCAGGTGTAGTTATAGGTGTAATGATGTAGTTATAGGTGTAATGATGTAGTTACAGGTGTAATGATGTAGTTACAGGTGTAATGATGTAGTTATAGGTGTAATGATGTGCAATTATGATGATGTGTAATTACAGGTGTAATGATGTAATTACAGGTGTAATGATGTAGTTATAGGTGTAATGATGTAGTTACAGGTGTAATGATGTAGTTATAGGTGTAATGATGTGTAATGATGTTGATGTGTAATTATAGGTGTAATGATGTAGTTATAGGTGTAATGGTGTAGTTATAGGTGTAATGATGTAGTTATAGGTGTAATGATGTAGTTATAGGTGTAATGATGTAGTTACAGGTGTAATGATGTAGTTACAGGTGTAATGATGTAGTTACAGGTGTAATGGTGTAGTTATAGGTGTAATGATGTAGTTACAGGTGTAATGATGTAGTTACAGGTGTAATGATGTAGTTATAGGTGTAATGATGTGTAATTACAGGTGTAATGATGTAGTTATAGGTGTAATGGTGTAGTTATAGGTGTAATGATGTAGTTATAGGTGTAATGATGTAGTTACAGGTGTAATGATGTAGTTACAGGTGTAATGATGTAGTTATAGGTGTAATGATGTAGTTACAGGTGTAGTGATGTATTTACAGATGTAATGATGTAGTTACAGGTGTAATGATGTAGTTATAGGTGTAATGATGTAGTTACAGGTGTAGTCATGTAGTTACAGGTGTAATGATGTAGTTATAGGTGTAATGATGTATTTACAGGTGTAATGATGTAGTTATAGGTGTAATGATGTAGTTATAGGTGTAATGATGTAGTTATAGGTGTAATGATGTAGTTACAGGTGTAGTGATGTAGTTATAGGTGTAATGATGTAGTTATAGGTGTAATGATGTATTTACAGGTGTAATGATGTAGTTATAGGTGTAATGATGTAGTTATAGGTGTAATGATGTAGTTACAGGTGTAATGATGTAGTTATAGGTGTAATGGTGTAGTTATAGGTGTAATGATGTAGTTATAGGTGTAATTATGTAGTTACAGGTCTAATGATGTAGTTACAGGTGTAATGATGTAGTTACAGGTGTAATGATGTAGTTACAGGTGTAATGATGTAGTTATAGGTGTAATGATGTAGTTATAGGTGTAATGATGTAGTTACAGGTGTAATGATGTAGTTACAGGTGTAATGATGTAGTTGCAGGTGTAATGGTGTAGTTATAGGTGTAATGATGTAGTTACAGGTGTAATGATGTAGTTACAGGTGTAATGATGTAGTTATAGGTGTAATGATGTGTAACTATGATGATGTGTAATTACAGGTGTAATGATGTGTAGTTATAGGTGTAATGGTGTAGTTATAGGTGTAATGATGTAGTTATAGGTGTAATGATGTAGTTACAGGTGTAATGGTGTAGTTACAGGTGTAATGATGTAGTTATGGGTGTAATGATGTAGTTACAGGTGTAGTGATGTATTTACAGGTGTAATGATGTAGTTACAGGTGTAATGATGTAGTTATAGGTGTAATGATGTAGTTACAGGTGTAGTGATGTAGTTACAGGTGTAATGATGTAGTTATAGGTGTAATGATGTATTTACAGGTGTAATGATGTAGTTATAGGTGTAATGATGTAGTTATAGGTTTTAATGATGTAGTTATAGGTGTAATGATGTAGTTACAGGTGTAGTGATGTAGTTATAGGTGTAATGATGTAGTTATAGGTGTAATGATGTATTTGCAGGTGTAATGATGTAGTCATAGGTGTAATGATGTAGTTATAGGTGTAATGATGTAGTTATAGGTGTAATGATGTAGTTACAGGTGTAATGATGTAGTTATAGGTGTAATGATGTAGTTATAGGTGTAATGATGTAGTTACAGGTGTAATGATGTAGTTACAGGTGTAATGATGTAGTTACAGGTGTAATGATGTAGTTATAGGTGTAATGATGTAGTTATAGGTGTAATGATGTAGTTACAGGTGTAATGATGTAGTTATAGGTGTAATGATGTACACCCAGGTGTAGTTATAGGTGTAATGATGTAGTTACAGGTGTAATGATGTAGTTACAGGTGTAATGATGTAGTTATAGGTGTAATGATGTGTAATTATGATGATGTGTAATTACAGGTGTAATGATGTAGTTACAGGTGTAATGATGTAGTTATAGGTGTAATGATGTAGTTATAGGTGTAATGATGTAGTTATAGGTGTAGTGATGTAGTTATAGGTGTAATGATGTAGTTATAGGTGTAATGATGTAGTTATAGGTGTAATGATGTAGTTACAGGTGTAATGATGTAGTTATAGGTGTAATGATGTACACCCAGGTGTAGTTATAGGTGTAATGATGTAGTTAAAGGTGTAATGATGTAGTTACAGGTGTAATGATGTAGTTACAGGTGTAATGATGTAGTTATAGGTGAAATGATGTAGTTACAGGTATAATGATGTAGTTACAGGTGTAATGATGTAGTTATAGGTGTAATGATGTAGTTATAGGTGTAATGATGTACACCCAGGTGTAGTTATAGGTGTAATGATGTAGTTATAGGTGTAATGATGTAGTTACAGGTGTAATGGTGTAGTTATAGGTGTAATGATGTAGTTACAGGTGTAATGATGTAGTTACAGGTGTAATGATGTAGTTATAGGTGTAATGATGTGTAATTATGATGATGTGTAATTACAGGTGTAATGATGTAGTTACAGGTGTAATGATGTAGTTATAGGTGTAATGATGTAGTTATAGGTGTAATGATGTAGTTATAGGTGTAGTGATGTAGTTATAGGTGTAATGATGTAGTTATAGGTGTAATGATGTAGTTATAGGTGTAATGATGTAGTTACAGGTGTAATGATGTAGTTATAGGTGTAATGATGTAGTTATAGGTGTAATGATGTAGTTACAGGTGTAATGATGTAGTTACAGGTGTAATGATGTAGTTACAGGTGTAATGGTGTAGTTATAGGTGTAATGATGTAGTTACAGGTGTAATGATGTAGTTACAGGTGTAATGATGTAGTTATAGGTGTAATGATGTAATTACAGGTGTAATGATGTAGTTATAGGTAATGATGTAGTTATAGGTGTAATGATGTTGTTATAGGTGTAATGATGTAGTTACAGGTGTAATGATGTAGTTACAGGTGTAATGATGTAGTTACAGGTGTAGTGATGTATTTACAGGTGTAATGATGTAGTTACAGGTGTAATGATGTAGTTATAGGTGTAATGATGTAGTTACAGGTGTAGTGATGTAGTTACAGGTGTAATGATGTAGTTATAGGTGTAATGATGTATTTACAGGTGTAATGATGTAGTTATAGGTGTAATGATGTAGTTATAGGTGTAATGATGTAGTTATAGGTGTAATGATGTAGTTACAGGTGTAATGATGTAGTTACAGGTGTAATGATGTAGTTATAGGTGTAATGATGTAGTTATAGGTGTAATGATGTAGTTATAGGTGTAGTGATGTAGTTATAGGTGTAATGATGTAGTTATAGGTGTAATGATGTAGTTATAGGTGTAATGATGTAGTTATAGGTGTAATGATGTAGTTACAGGTGTAATGATGTAGTTATAGGTGTAATGATGTAGTTATAGGTGTAATGATGTAGTTACAGGTGTAATGATGTAGTTACAGGTGTAGTGATGTATTTACAGGTGTAATGATGTAGTTACAGGTGTAATGATGTAGTTATAGGTGTAATGATGTAGTTACAGGTGTAATGATGTAGTTATAGGTGTAAGGATGTAGTTACAGCTATGTTACGTTGTATTTTTAGTAAAGTACGTTGATTACTCATATCTGCTGTCCTGCGACTGACTCCCTACACCAGCTAAACACAGGACTATTACAACCGCCACAGGAATGGAAGACCCAAAGTTACCTCTGCTGCAAAGGATAAGTTCATTAGAGTTACCAGCCTCAGAAATTGCTGCCCAAATAAATGCTTCACAGAGTTCAAGTAACAGATACATCTCAACATCAACCGTTCAGAGGAGATTGTGTGAATCAGGCCTTCATGTTCGAATTGTACCTATAATTATGTGGTTATAGGTGAAATATAGCCATGGTAATCAGGTTGAAATTAAGTGGTTATAGGTGACAAATAGCCATGGTAATCTGGATGAAATGATGTGGTTACAGGTGAAATATAACTATGGTAATCAGGATCGTTTGTAATGTCCCAGGACGTTATTCCGTAAGGAACCTCTTACACGGCCGTTAACATTGTCCAACAAGAAACAGATGATGTCATCTAAAGTTGCCTGCCAGTGAGTTCTTCATGTTTTATTCATTTAGGCTACATTTCATTGCTCAACGGGGCCATTATTCATGTTGTTAGTTTGTTTAAGATTCAGCATTCAGGGTCATTTAGATCATCACCATGGTAACGACAGCCCCCGCCTTGGAAGACTTCATGTGGAGAGAGACACTCTCCAGACCTGAACAAAGACCAAAAGCTGTCACTTTGGACAGAGTTGGTTCTGTTCTGGTCTTGGCCGTCTGTTGAGAGAACCAGACGTGATATTGGCACCGGGCAGCCCCAGTGTCTAAATTTGAACCACTGGAAAACATTGGTCGCCATGCAGAGTAGACCATAGGGTCGGTCACGCTCTCTGAAGAATATTCCTCTTGACCCTAATGACGAACGTCCCTCTGCTTCAGAGAAGAAGTGTGCCTAATTCCAGACGCTTTTTTGTACATCCCAAATGGGACCCAAGTTGAATAGGGCTCTGGTCAAAAGTAGTGCACTACATAGGGAATAGGGTACCCATAGGGCTCTGGTCAACAGTAGTGCACTACATAGGGAATAGGGTCCCCATAGGGCTCTGGTCAAAAGCAGTGCACTATATAGGGAATAGGGTCCTGATAGGGCTCTGGTCAAAAGTTGTGCACTACATAGGGAATAGGGTGCCATTTGGGACACACATTTGTCTTCATAATGAGGTCAGACAGCCTCTCCCTCAATGTCAACAAAACAAAGGAGCTGATCGTGGACTTCAGGAAACAGCAGAGGAAGCACCCCCCTATCCACATCGACGGTCGCAGTGGAGAAGGTGGAAAGCTTCAAGTTCAGCAACAGCGCTTCTTCAACCTCAGGAGGCTGAAGAAATTTGGCTTGGACCCTAACACCCTCAGAAACATCTACAGATTCACAATTGAGAGCATTCTGTCTGGCTGTATCACCGCCTGGTAAGGCAACTGCACCGCCAGCAACCGCAGGGCACTCCAGAGGGTGGTGAGTTCTGCTCAACGCATCACCAGGTGCACACTGCCTGCCCTCCAGGACACCAACTGCACCCGATGTCACAAGAAAGTCAAAAAGATCATCAAGGACATCAACCACCCGAGCCACTGCCTGTTCACCCTGCTATCATCCATAAGGCACAGATATAGCCCTTGGTTCACCCCAGACTTGACTGCCCTTGCACAAAAACATCCTGTGGCGTACTGCATTAGCATTGAATAGCCCCCGCGATATGCAACTTTTCAGGGAAGTTAGGAACCAATATACACAGGCAGTTAGGAAAGCAAAGGCTAGCTTTTTCAAAAAGAAATTTGCATCCTGTTGCACAAACTCCAAAAAGTTCTGGGACACTGTAAAGTCCATGGAGAATAAGAGCACCCCCTCCCAGCTGCCCATTGCACTGAGGCTAGGAAACACGGTCACCACCGATAAATCCATGATCATTGAGAATTTCAATAAGCATTTGTCTACGGCTGGCCATGCTTTCCACCTGGTTACCCCTACCCCGGTCAACAGCAAAGCACCCCCCACAGGAACCTCCCCAAGCATCCCCCATTTCTCCTTCACCCAAATCCAGATAGCTGATGTTCTGAAATCAAATCAAATCAAATTTATTTATATAGCCCTTCGTACATCAGCTGATATCTCAAAGTGCTGTACAGAAACCCAGCCTAAAACCCCAAACAGCAAGCAATGCAGGTGTAGAAGCACGGTGGCTAGGAAAAACTCCCTAGAAAGGCCAAAACCTAGGAAGAAACCTAGAGAGGAACCAGGCTATGTGGGGTGGCCAGTTCTCTTCTGTCTGTGCCGGGTGGAGATTATAACAGAACATGGCCAAGATGTTCAAATGTTCATAAATGACCAGCATGGTCGAATAATAATAAGGCAGAACAGTTGAAACTGGAGCAGCAGCACAGCCAGGTGGACTGGGGACAGCAAGGAGTCATCATGTCAGGTAGTCCTGGGGCATGGTCCTAGGGCTCAGGTCCTCCGAGAGAGAGAGAGAGAGAGAAAGAGAGAATTAGAGAACGCACACTTAGATTCACACAGGACACCGAATAGGACAGGAGAGGTACTCCAGATATAACAAACTGACCCTTGCCCCCCGACACATTAACTACTGCAGCATAAATACTGGAGGCTGAGACAGGAGGGGTCAGGAGACAAAGTGGCCCCATCCGAGGACACCCCCAGACAGGGCCAAACAGGAAGGATATAACCCCACCCACTTTGCCAAAGCACAGCCCCCACACCACTAGAGGGATATCTTCAACCACCAACTTACCATCCTGAGACAAGGCTGAGTATAGCTCACAAAGATCTCCGCCATGGCACAACCCAAGGGGGACGCCAACCCAGACAGGATGCCAACATCAGTTAATCAACCCACTCAGGTGACGCACCCCTTCCAGGGACGGCATGAGAGAGCCCCAGTAAGCCAGTGACTCAGCCCCTGTAATAGGGTTAGAGGCAGAGAATCCCAGTGGGAAGATGGGAACCGGCCAGGCAGAGACAGCAAGGGCGGTTCGTTGCTCCAGAGCCTTTCCGTTCACCTTCCCACTCCTGGGCCAGACTACACTCAATCATATGACCCACTGAAGAGATAAGTCTTCAGTAAGGACTTAAAGGTTGAGACCGAGTTTGCGTCTCTGACATGGGTAGGCAGACCGTTCCATAAAAATGGAGCTCTATAGGAGAAAGCCCTGCCTCCAGCTGTTTGCTTAGAAATTCTAGGGACAATTAGGAGGCCTGCGTCTTGTGACCGTAGAGTACGTGTAGGTATGTACGGCAGGACCAAATCAGAGAGATAGGTAGGAGCAAGCCCATGTAATGCTTTGTAGGTTAGCAGTAAAACGTTGAAATCAGCCCTTGCTTTGACAGGAAGCCAGTGTAGAGAGGCTAGCACTGGAGTAATATGATCAAATGTTTTGGTTCTAGTCAGGATTCTAGCAGCTGTATTTAGCACCAACTGAAGTTTATTTAGTGCTTTATCCGGGTAGCCGGAAAGTAGAGCATTGCAGTCTAACCTAGAAGTGACAAAAGCATGGATAAATTTTTCTGCATCATTTTTGGACAGAAAGTTTCTGATTTTTGCAATGTTACGTAGATGGAAAAAAGCTGTCCTTGATATGGTCTTGATATGTTCTTCAAAAGAGAGATCAGTGTCCAGAGTAACGCCGAGGTCCTTCACAGTTTTATTTGAGACAACTGTACAACCATTAAGATTAATTGTCAGATTCAACAGAAGATCTCTTTGTTTCTTGGGACCTAGAATAAGCATCTCTGTTTTGTCCGAGTTTAAAAGTAGAAAGTTTGCAGCCATCCACTTCCTTATGTCTGAAACACAGGCTTCTAGCAAGGGCAATTTTGGGGCTTCACCATGTTTCATTGAAATGTACAGCTGTGTGTCATCCGCATAGCAGTGAAGGTTAACATTATGTTTTCGAATAACATCCCCAAGAGGTAAAATATATAGTGAAAACAATAGTGGTCCCAAAACGGAACCTTGAGGAACACCGAAATTTACAGTTGATTTGTCAGAGGACAAACCATTCGCAGAGACAAACTGATATCTTTCCGACAGATAAGATCTAAACCAGGCCAGAACTTGTCCGTGTAGACCAATTTGGGTTTCCAATCTCTCCAAAAGAATGTGGTGATCGATGGTATCAAAAGCAGCACTAAGGTCTAGGAGCACGAGGACAGATGCAGAGCCTTGGTCCGATGCCATTAACATGTAATTTACCACCTTCACAAGTGCCGTCTCAGTGCTATGATGGGGTCTAAAACCAGACTGAAGCATTTCGTATACATTGTTTGTCTTCAGGAAGGCAGTGAGTTGCAGTGCAACAGCCTTTTCTAAAATTTTGAGAGGAATGGAAGATTCGATATAGGCCTATAGTTTTTTATATTTTCTGGGTCAAGGTTTGGCTTTTTCAAGAGAGGCTTTATTACTGCCACTTTTAGTGAGTTTGGTACACATCCGGTGGATAGAGAGCTGTTTATTATGTTCAACATAGGAGGGCCAAGCACAGGAAGCAGCTCTTTCAGTAGTTTAGTTGGAATAGGGTCCAGTATGCAGCTTGAAGGTTTAGAGGCCATGATTATTTTCATCATTGTGTCAAGAGATATAGTACTAAAACACTTGAGCGTCTCTCTTGATCCTAGGTCCTGGGAGAGTTGTGCAGACTCAGGACAACTGAGCTTTGAAGGAATACGCAGATTTAAAGAGGAGTCCGTAATTTGCTTTCTAATAATCATAATCATAATCATATGATTATGAAAGAGCTGCAAATGAAAGTAATGAAAGAGCTGCAAAATCTGGACCCCTACAAATCAGCCGGGATAAACAATCTGGACCCTCTCTTTCTAAAATTATCCGCAAAATTGTTGCAACCCCTATTACTAGCCTGTTCAACCTCTCTTTCGTATCGCCTGAGATCCAGAAAGAACAGGAAAGCTGCCGCGGTCATCCCCCTCTTCAAAGGGGGAGACACTCTAGACCCAAACTGTTACAGACCTATATCCATCCTGCCCTGCCTTTCTAAGGTCTTCAAAAGCCAAGTTAACAAACAGATCACCGACCATTTTGAATCCCACCGTACCTTCTCTATGCAGTCTGGTTTCAGAGCTGGTCATGGATGCACCTAAGCCACGCTCAAGGCCCTAAAACATATCATAGCCGCCATCGATTAGAGACAATGCAGCTGTGCAGCTGTATTCGTCAATCTGGCCAAGGCTTTCGACTCTGTCAATCACCACGTTCTTTTCGGCAGACTCAACAGCCTTGGTTTCTCAAATGACTGCCTCGCCTGGTTCACCAACTACTTCTCAGACAGAGTTCAGTGTGTCAAATCGGAGGGCCTGTTGTCTGGACCTCTGGCAGTCTCTATGGGGTTGCCACAGGGTTCAATTCTCGGGCTGACTCTCTTCTCTGTACACATCAATGATATCGCTCTTGCTGCTGGTGATTCTCTGATCCACCTCTACGCAGACGACACCATTCTGTATACCTCTGCCCTTCTTTGGATACTGTGTTAACTAACCTCCAGATGAGCTTCAATGCCATACAACTCGTGTTCTGTGGCCTCCAACTGCTTTTAAATGCGAGTAAAACTAAATGCATGCTCTTCAACCGATCGCTGCCTGCACCCGCCTGCCCGTCCAGCATCACTACTCTGGACGGTTCGGACTTAGAATATGTGGACAATTACAAATTCCTAGGTGTCTGGTTAGACTATAAACTCTCCTTCCAGACTCACATTAAGCATCTCCAATCCAAAATTAAATCTAGAATCGTCTTCTTATTTCGCAACAAAGCATCCTTCACTCATACCCTCGTAAAACTGACTATCCTGCCGATCCTTGGCTTCGGCGATGTCATTTATAAAATGGCCTCCAACACTCTACTTAGCAAATTGGATGCAGTCTATCACAGTGCCATCCGTTTTGTCACCAAAGCCCCATACACTACCCACCACTGCGACCTGTATGCTCTTTGCTAGGTAAAGCCCCGCCTTATCTCATCTCACTGGTCACCATAGCAACAACCATCCGTAGCACGTGCTCCAGCAGGTATATTTCACTGGTCTCCCCCAAAGCCAATTCCTCCTTGCACTGCCTTTCCTTCCAGTTCTCTGCTGCCAATGACTGGAACGAATTGCAAAAATCACTGAAGCTGGAGACTCATATCTCCCTCAATAACTTTAAACACCAGCTGTCAGAGCAGCTCACAGATCACTGCACCTGTACTTAGCCTATCTGTAAATAGCCCATCCAACTACCTCATCCCCATACTGTTATCTTTGCACCCCAGTATCTCTAATTGCTCATTTATCTTCTGCACATCTATCACTCCAGTGTTTAATTACTAAATTGTAATTACTTCACCACCATGGCCTATTTATTGCCTTACCTCCCTTATCTTACCTCATTTGCACACACTGTGTATAGAATTTTTCTGTTGTGTTATTGACTGTATGTTTGTTTATTCCATGTGTAACTCTGTGTTTTTGTTTGTGTCACACTGCTTTGCTTTATCTTGGCCAGGTCACCGTTGTAAATGAGAACTTGTTCTCAACTAACCTACCTGGTTAAATAAAGGTGATATATATTTTTTAAGAGGCGAGGTCAGTACAGGTGCATCAAAGCTGAGACCGAGAGACTGAAAAACAGCTTCTATCTCAAGGCCATCAGACTGTTAAACAGCCATCACTAGCCGGCTACCACCCAGTTACTCAACCCTGCACCTTAGAGGCTGCTGCCCCATATACATAGACATGGAATCACTGGCCACTTTAAATAATGGAAAACTGGTCACTTTAATAATGGAACACTAGTCACTTTAATAATGGAACACTAGTCACTTTAATAATGGAACACTGGTCACTTTAATAATGGAACACTAGTCACTTTAATAATGGAACACTAGTCACTTTAATAATGGAACACAGAGGAGTTGATCTGTAATAAGCTCCAACAGTATACTTACAACAGAGGAGTTGATCTGTAATAAGCTCCAACAGTATAGTTACAACAGAGGAGTTGATCTGTAGTACGCTCCAACAGTATAGTTACAACATAAAGAGAAGCAGAGGAGTTGATCTGTAATAAGCTCCAACAGTATAGTTACAGCAGAGGAGTTGATCTGTAATAAGCTCCAACAGTATAGTTACAGCAGAGGAGTTGATCTGTAATAAGCTCCAACAGTATAGTTACAACATAAAGAGAAGCAGAAGAGTTGATCTGTAATAAGCTCCAACAGTATAGTTACAGCAGAGGAGTTGATCTGTAATAAGCTCCAACAGTATAGTTACAACAGAGGAGTTGACCTGTATAATATGCTCCAACAGTATAGTTACAACAGAGGAGTTGATCTGTAATATGCTCCAACAGTATAGTTACAACAGAGGAGTTGATCTGTATAATATGCTCCAACAGTATAGTTACAACAGAGGAGTTGATCTGTATAATATGCTCCAACAGTATAGTTACAACAGAGGAGTTGATCTGTATAATAAGCTCCAACAGTATAGTTACAACAGAGGAGTTGATCTGTATAATATGCTCCAACAGTATAGTTACAACAGAGGAGTTGATCTGTAATAAGCTCCAACAGTATAGTTACAACAGAGGAGTTGATCTGTAATAAGCTCCAACAGTATAGTTACAACAGAGGAGTTGATCTGTAATATGCTCCAACAGTATAGTTACAACAGAGGAGTTGATCTGTAATATGCTCCAACAGTATAGTTACAACAGAGGAGTTGATCTGTAATAAGCTCCAACAGTATAGTTACAACAGAGGAGTTGATCTGTAATAAGCTCCAACAGTATAGTTACAACAGAGGAGTTGATCTGTAATATGCTCCAACAGTATAGTTACAACAGAGGAGTTGATCTGTAATAAGCTCCAACAGTATAGTTACAGCAGAGGAGTTGATCTGTAATACACTACAACAGTATAGTTACAGCAGAGGAGTTGACCTGTATAATATGCTACAACAGTATAGTTTCAGCATATTCCTCATATTGATAGAAGCTTTACCTCCCCTTTCTCCTTTTAATTTCTTATCAGAATATATATAATAGCATTAGTCATGTTTCTATTGTGGTTTTACGAAACAGCACCTGGTCTTTAATGCAACATGAGGCGTTGACTGACCACACCCACTGTGTAACGCATCACACTTGTTGTGACCACACCCACTGTGTAACGCATCACACTTGTTGTGACCACACCCACTGTGTAACGCATCACACTTGTTGTGACCACACCCACTGTGTAACGCATCACACTTGTTGTGACCACACCCACTGTGTAACGCATCACACTTGTTGTGACCACACCCACTGTGTAACGCATCACACTTGTTGTGACCACACCCACTGTGTAACGCATCACACTTGTTGTGACCACACACACTGTGTAACGCATCACACTTGTTGTGACCACACCCACTGTGTAACGCATCACACTTGTTGTGACCCCGATTAACATCTACACCCAGAGAAGTGAGTGATATTTTTGCATTGAAGATAGATAAAAGGGTGGGCTAAACGTTAAATGCAGATCCACAGTACACAAGTAAGCTATTCATCTGTTGCTGACTGGTGGAAGCCCTGGAAACTCCCCAGTTACAGCCGGAGCTCTGGCTTGGCTTTGTGTGGCCGTCATAACTAACTGTCTAAAACGTGGAAAAACAACTGGACTGTTAAAGCACCCGTAACATTCCATATACTTAAAGAATTCAGAACAATAATAAATCTAGTCTATTTTCACTCCTCTTGGAAGACTGGGTCGGTCGCTCAGCTCCATTTAATACTAGAGAGTTGTTGTTTTTCCCCCCGCCCCGACTGTAATCATCCAAGCACGGATTTAGTTAACTAGCTTAACTAGATTGCATGATTTGTTTTTAGTCAACGATGGAATCATTCATGGGCGTGGGCATCGTGAAACAGGATGTTGCTCAACAAAAAAAACACAAGTGAAGTGAAGTCCTTTACCAAGGAGAGCAGCAGTACAGTAGTGTTTGGATCCCAGATCCCAGACCCCCCCCCTCTCCATCCTTCTCACATAGTTGACAGAACGTGTCACTACACTGCAGCTCCAGCTGTGCTTCTCCTCGGAGATGAATGGAGGGAGGTGAGTGTTTCCTTGGCTCTGTTGCTTCTGGCTGGATAGGATCTGACCCCCCTAGTCACAGGAGAATTCATCATTCATCATCACTGATTTCAGGGGTTTTATTGCCTCAGTAATTCCTCTCACTGATACTTTACACGTTCTGTTTTATTCGATTTTTTGGGGATTCCTGGGTCTCCGGCATATCCACACCTTGATGTGTGTCTGACGGACCTTCCTCCTCTGTTTAAACGCTCTCATTGAAGAGTGGTATCACATTTCCTCCAATTTCCCATAAATGCCTCCCTCCGTCCTTCCATGGAATATCTTCCAGTATGAACTGGTAATAGTGATTAAACTCAGACTTCAGACATTTAATTTGGCAGCTCCTTGATGCAGAAGTTTTTAAAGAAAGAAGTGAAATTGGAACAATGTGTGACCACAGAACGGCCCTTGGGTTTGAATCCAGAGCCATAGTAAAAAGGCAGAAAAACAAAGGGTTGGGCAGCCACCACTTGATGAAGCATCTCTTTCACAATGGCCCAGGACAGCTGCAGGCTGGTGCAGGGTTGGGGTGTGTCTGTGGCTGCAGTGACATGAGCTCCCTCTGAACAAACCCATTCCTACACTGGAGGAAACCCTCTGCAGCCAAACTGCTTCAGGCAGCTGGAGTTCTTGAAAACAGGCTTCCTTTGGTTCAGAGGCAGCAGCCCCGGCCACACCAACACCAAGGCACTTGTCTAGGCTTTGGAAATGGGTGGGCCATTATGGGGCGAAGATTATGAAAGCCCAGATGGCAATTCAGATGTCCCGTTGACTTGGTGACCTGCACATATCTGAAGAGATGGAGCGGAAGGAGGGTTTATTTTTGTGGATGGATTCCTACCAAGGTTCTGTGTTTAACTCATTAAACCACACTGGTGGATGTGAAGGATTGGAAGTGATGTCATCCATCCTCATCCTTGACCGCTGTAACAGCAGAGAGAACAGCCCCCATCCTAGACCACTGTAACAGCAGAGAGAACAGCCCCCATCCTAGACCACTGTAACAGCAGAGAGAACAGCCCCCATCCTAGACCACTGTAACAGCAGAGAGAACAGCCCCCATCCTAGACCACTGTAACAGCAGAGAGAACAGCCCCCATCCTAGACCACTGTAACAGCAGAGAAAACAGCCCCCCATCCTAGACCACTATAGCAGTAGAGAGAACAGCCCCCATCCTAGACCACTGTAACAGCAGAGAGAACAGCCCCCATCCTAGACCACTGTAACAGCAGAGAGAACAGCCCCCATCCTAGACCACTGTAACAGCAGAGAGAACAGCCCCCATCCTAGACCACTGTAACAGCAGAGAGAACAGCCCCCATCCTAGACCACTGTAACAGCAGAGAGAACAGCCCCCATCCTAGACCACTGTAACAGCAGAGAGAACAGCCCCCATCCTAGACCACTGTAACAGCAGAGAGAACAGCCCCCATCCTAGACCACTGTAACAGCAGAGAGAACAGCCCCCATCCTAGACCACTATAGCAGTAGAGAGAACAGCCCCCATCCTAGACCACTATAACAGCAGAGAGAACAGCCCCCATCCTAGACCACTGTAACAGCAGAGAGAACAGCCCCCATCCTAGACCACTGTAACAGCAGAGAGAACAGCCCCCATCCTAGACCACTGTAACAGCAGAGAGAACAGCCCCCCAACCAGCCAGCCCCCATCCTAGACCACTATAACAGCAGAGAGAACAGCCCCCATCCTAGACCACTGTAACAGCAGAGAAACAGCCCCCATCCTAGACCACTATAACAGCAGAGAGAACAGCCCCCATCCTAGACCACTATAACAGCAGAGAGAACAGCCCTCAGACCTCAAAGGAACTAACGAATGATTCCAAACTCAGTTCATCCATTCACAAAATACAGCATGGTCCAGCCTTATAGAGAGGGACCGATTTTAAATGGTAATTTCTTAAACAGAGGTCAGTGAGCTTGGAAAGAAAATATCCTCTGGAGGATCATGGTCAGAGTCAGGACATTAAAGTCACGTTTTGGTAAGGACACTGGCTGAATGCAATGGCATTAACTCTTGGAGACTGATGAGTTGTTTGGCGGAAACCAAATTGATATCAGGAAGTACGGTATAATTATAAAGGACACTGAGATGAATATAGCCTGGACTAAGATGTGTTTAAGAGGAAAGGTCATGGTAAGAACAGGGAGGAGTCCTTGGTGACCACAGAGTTCTTTTCTTCTCCTTTTGAAGAGATGAGAGGGATCAAAACGTACGCCATAGCGGAGCAAAGTTCAACAGGTCTGAGTTAGGATCAATATGACAGAAATAACCGAGGCCTTGTCTTGGTGGCCTGATCGCCATAGAGGGAGAACATTGTACATTATATATGTGTGTCTTCACAAGTATTCAGTCTAACTAAGAGACCATTTGAACCTGCCTTGTATCTCCCATGGCCGTACCCATATTATAAGCAGTCGGTAGGCCCGCGTCCTCTCCCACGGCCGTACCCATATTATAAGCAGTCGGTAGGCCCGCGTCCTCTCCCACGGCCGTACCCATATTATAAGCAGTCGGTAGGCCCGCGTCCTCTCCCATGGCCGTACCCATATTATAAGCAGTCGGTAGGCCCGCGTCCTCTCCCATGGCCGTACCCATATTATAAGCAGTCGGTAGGCCCGCGTCCTCTCCCATGGCCGTACCCATATTATAAGCAGTCGGTAGGCCCGCGTCCTCTCCCATGGCCGTACCCATATTATAAGCAGTCGGTAGGCCCGCGTCCTCTCCCATGGCCGTACCCATATTATAAGCAGTCGGTAGGCCCGCGTCCTCTCCCATGGCCGTACCCATATTATACACAGTCGGTAGGCCCGCGTCCTCTCCCATGGCCGTACCCATATTATAAGCAGTCGGTAGGCCCGCGTCCTCTCCCATGGCCGTACCCATATTATAAGCAGTCGGTAGGCCCGCGCCTCTCCCATGGCCGTACCCATATTATACGCAGTCGGTAGGCCCGCATCCTCTCCCATGGCCGTACCCATATTATAAGCAGTCGGTAGGCCCGCGTCCTCTCCCACGGCCGTACCCATATTATAAGCAGTCGGTAGGCCCGCGTCCTCTCCCATGGCCGTACCCATATTATACGCAGTCGGTAGGCCCGCGTCCTCTCCTCTCGGACCCATATTATAAGCAGTCGGTAGGCCCGCGTCCTCTCCTCTCGGACCCATATTATACACAGTCGGTAGGCCCGCGTCCTCTCCTCTCGGACCACAGTTCACAACAAATGGTTAAAAGAGTTTGATGAAGCGGCGTTCCCTCTAAACCTTCGGGAGTCTTTGAAAACTCGGTAGGTTTAGAGAACCTTTTTTGAGTTCCATTCATGCTCTGGTTAGCCACGGCCAACCACACACTGAGCTTTGATGTTGCCTTCAAGGGCCAGATGTTGATCTCTCCACTAGTCTTTGTAGTGTGGCAGGTTCCGATAACTGGGGAAGTCTGTAAGGAACAACCAAAGAAATCGTTGATTCACTCCACTGCTATTTGGGCCTTGTTTTCATGCTACAGAAAGGATATCCTGCCTCGATTCCTTTTCCCTGATAGTGGACCTTTCTTTACTTCAGTTAGTTTTGTGAGTCTGAGTCATGTTTGTGGAAATACTTTTACTGTACAGTTCAAGACCGCTGAATCACACCCTTATAAAAGAAGAACTATAACACACTGTACAGTAACGTTCACAACCCTGCACCTCCAGGTTTCCAGATAAATATTAGCCCAGTGCGTAACTCACCTTCTGTCTGCCGCAGCCCAGCCTACGATGCCCTCAGCCTTTCAGTCAAACTAAGGAGAACTTTTGACTCATCAAACCGCACGATTCACTCAAGATCTACGCTCTGACAAGTGTGAATTTAAGACTCGCTGTGGTTTCTGGGTTCTCCTAGGGTTTTCTGCCAGCCCACATTTACATGGAATAGCAGTGGTGGTGGTGGTGTCATTGAGCTGCCTTCGACAGGGTAGACTGGAGCGCTGAAGCATGGGAGCGTAGAAGAGACTTCAGAACCTATCCAAACCGACCTCCACCCCCCCGATGGGCCTACTGTACCACGGCACACCTCCATCCTTCTGGCAAAGTCCCCACCGACATCACGCCCTGCCTCAAACCCAGCCTTTCACAACATGTGTTGGCTGCCTCCATCGACTCTACCAAGCCTCCCAAGCCTTTCACTGACCGACAGTGTCTCCAGTAGTTACATTATAACTCTACCAAGCCTCCCAAGCCTTTCACTGACTGACAGTGTCTCCAGTAGTTACATTATAACTCTACCAAGCCTCCCAAGCCTTTCACTGACCGACAGTGTCTCCAGTAGTTACATTATAACTCTACCAAGCCTCCCAAGCCTTTCACTGACTGACAGTGTCTCCAGTAGTTACATTATAACTCTACCAAGCCTCCCAAGCCTTTCACTGACCGACAGTGTCTCCAGTAGTTACATTATAACTCTACCAAGCCTCCCAAGCCTTTCACTGACCGACAGTGTCTCCAGTAGTTACATTATAACTCTACCAAGCCTCCCAAGCCTTTCACTGACTGACAGTGTCTCCAGTAGTTACATTATAACTCTACCAAGCCTCCCAAGCCTTTCACTGACTGACAGTGTCTCCAGTAGTTACATTATAACTCTACCAAGCCTCCCAAGCCTTTCACTGACTGACAGTGTCTCCAGTAGTTACATTATAACTCTACCAAGCCTCCCAAGCCTTTCACTGACTGACAGTGTCTCCAGTAGTTACATTATAACTCTACCAAGCCTCCCAAGCCTTTCACTGACTGACAGTGTCTCCAGTAGTTACATTATAACTCTAAGCCTCCCAAGCCTTTCACTGACCGACAGTGTCTCCAGTAGTTACATTATAACTCTACCAAGCCTCCCAAGCCTTTCACTGACTGACAGTGTCTCCAGTAGTTACATTATAACTCTACCAAGCCTCCCAAGCCTTTCACTGACTGACAGTGCCTCCCAAGCCTTTCACTGACTGCAGTGTCTCCAGTAGTTACATTATAACTCTACCAAGCCTCCCAAGCCTTTCACTGACTGACAGTGTCTCCAGTAGTTACATTATAACTCTACCAAGCCTCCCAAGCCTTTCACTGACTGACAGTGTCTCCAGTAGTTACATTATAACTCTACCAAGCCTCCCAAGCCTTTCAACCGCCTCCATTATAACTCTACCAAGCCTCCCAAGCCTTTCACTGACTGACAGTGTCTCCAGTAGTTACATTATAACTCTACCAAGCCTCCCAAGCCTTTCACTGACCGACAGTGTCTCCAGTAGTTACATTATAACTCTACCAAGCCTCCCAAGCCTTTCACTGACTGACAGTGTCTCCAGTAGTTACATTATAACCAGCCTCCCAAGCCTTTCACTGACTGACAGTGTCTCCAGTAGTTACATTATAACTCTACCAAGCCTCCCAAGCCTTTCACTGACCGACAGTGTCTCCAGTAGTTACATTATAACTCTACCAAGCCTCCCAAGCCTTTCACTGACCGACAGTGTCTCCAGTAGTTACATTATAACTCTACCAAGCCTCCCAAGCCTTTCACTGACCGACAGTGTCTCCAGTAGTTACATTATAACTCTACCAAGCCTCCCAAGCCTTTCACTGACCGACAGTGTCTCCAGTAGTTACATTATAACTCTACCAAGCCTCCCAAGCCTTTCACTGACCGACAGTGTCTCCAGTAGTTACATTATAACTCTACCAAGCCTCCCAAGCCTTTCACTGACTGACAGTGTCTCCAGTAGTTACATTATAACTCTACCAAGCCTCCCAAGCCTTTCACTGACTGACAGTGTCTCCAGTAGTTACATTATAACTCTACCAAGCCTCCCAAGCCTTTCACTGAGTTACATTATAACTCTACAGTGTGACTGTCTCCAGTAGTTACATTATAACTCTACCAAGCCTCCCAAGCCTTTCACTGACCGACAGTGTCTCCAGTAGTTACATTATAACTCTACCAAGCCTCCCAAGCCTTTCACTGACCGACAGTGTCTCCAGTAGTTACATTATAACTCTACTGACCGACCTCCAAGTTACATTATAACTCTACCAAGCCTCCCATTTCACTGACCGACAGTGTCTCCAGTAGTTACATTATAACTCTACCAAGCCTCCCAAGCCTTTCACTGACCGACAGTGTCTCCAGTAGTTACATTATAACTCTACCAAGCCTCCCAAGCCTTTCACTGACCGACAGTGTCTCCAGTAGTTACATTATAACTCTACCAAGCCTTTCACTGTTGTCTCCAGTAGTTACATTATAACTCTACCAAGCCTCCCAAGCCTTTCATTGTCTCCAGTAGTTACATTATAACTAAGCCTCCCAAGGAACAGTGCAACACATTTAATTTCCGTGTGGAAATTGTTTCTAAACAGTTCTTCAGTTCTTGATTTTCCACATCACCTGGGTTACTGGTTTTAGTCTCCTATAAACTGACTTCACACACGCAAGTCATTTGGTCATTGAAGGGTTTATGTATGTATATCCTGCGGTGTAGCTTCACAATTAAAATGTTATTTGTTTTCCGAGGCTGATTCCTGCTACAGAGATGGTACCGCTGGATAGTTTGACAGACTGGTAGGATTAGTGGCTTGAAACCAGGAATGTTTGGACTGTCTTCCTTTTTTTTTTACTGACTGAATGGAATAACTGTCAAATATCGCATGAATGACGATGTTTCAATAGTTTTACATATTGATTACATTTCAAGCTGGAAAAAAAAGAAGAATATTCTGTAAAAATACCACCAATCCAAGGCCGTAGTTCTAGAACCAGACCGTAGGAACTAACACCTGTTTAGTTGGCCCAGGTTCCTAGCTTCTGATCCGTTCCTCTCTGTGAATCCCAAGAGAACTGTTGTGAATCCCAAAAGGCGCCTTACATAATGCATGACTTTTGATCAGGGCCAATAGGGTTTTGGTCAAAACTAGTGCACTATATATGAAACAGAGTGCAATTTGGAACACTTACACCAAAACATTCCCCTGATTTCCAGGAAACTCTCGTACTGGTTTCCATATAACCTCACTTGATGAAGAGGTCATTCATGTTAGTCTGCAGTGTCTGGGATGCCCAGGTTATCCCTCTATAGACGAGTCGTCGTCATCCGAGCCCTTTTCAAACGGGCGGGCAGAAACACTTGGCTTCCCTGAAGTCATTCATGTGGTCATCTCGTGCTTCCAAGAATGAAGAACTGGTCCATGATGCCGCCGCAGAGTGACCGTCAATGTACCACCACCGTGGTTTCAGGGCACGCGTCCCAAATGACTCCCTGTTCCTATGTAGTGCACTACTTTTGACCTGAGCCCTATGAGCCCTGGTCAAAAGTAGTGCACTATATAGGGAATAGGTGGAGTCATTTGGGACACAGGAAGGGAGATCTCTCTGAATACTCCTCTGGAGGAGCAGCTTAAGGAAATTCTCTTGACAACCCGTTAAACAAATATGGTTAAAAGACCAAGGAGCACATTGACTGATATTTCTTTCTTTCCCCTGCCGGAACGAGATCTCTTTCTGAATGAGAGACTTATTTCCATTCTGCACCTATCAATTTCTACTGAAGGATTAAACAGTTTCTTCTGTTCTCTTTCCAGTCACCAAACCTCGGCAGATAAATATAGTTTTCAACGCCCTTTTACTGGCAAAGCGAATTCATTTTATTTAGCTCTCCTTGTTTGGCATTTTACAGTAGTTTGTCTGTCTGTCTGTCTGTCTGTCTCTGTCTGTCTGTCTGTCTGTCTGTCTGTCTGTCTGTCTGTCTGTCTGTCTGTCTGTCTGTCTGTCTGTCTGTCTGTCTGTCTGTCTGTTTAGATAATATAGCATTACTGTCTGTCTGTCTGTCTGTCTGTCTGTCTGTCTGTCTGTCTGTCTGTCTGTCTGTCTGTCCGCCCGCCCGTCCGTCCGTCCGACCGACCGACCGACCCGACCGACCGGACGACCAGTGGTATGGAATAATCTGCATTCTGTGTATCCTATGGTTCATTGCAGTACATTTTGCCCGGGACTGAGAGTCATCAGAAAAACAAAACATGGAGGATTGAAAGAGAAGACCTTAAGAAGACTTCCAGCTCATTACATTTCCTCTGGAGTGGCATCATGTCTATTTACGATGACTGGCCAGCAAAATGTATGAATAATGTTCAATCTGCACCTGAATGTTTAGGGTGTATAAAGGTACAATATACTAGGGTTTAGGTGTATAAAGACAATATATATGAGGGTTTAGGGTGTATAAAGACATAATATATGAGGGTTTAGGGTGTATAAAGACATAATATATGAGGGTTTAGGGTGTATAAAGGCACAATATACTAGGGTTTTAGGGTGTATAAAGACAATATATATGAGGGTTTAGGGTGTATAAAGACATAATATATGAGGGTTTAGGTGTATAAAGGCACAATATACTAGGGTTTAGAGGTGTATAAAGACAATATATATGAGGGTTTAGGGTGTATAAAGACAATATATGAGGGTTTTCAGGGTGTATAAAGGCACAATATACGAGGGTTTAGGGTGTGTAAAAGCACAATATATGAGGGTTTAGGTGTATAAAGACATAATATATGAGGGTTTAGGGTGTATAAAGACATAATATATGAGGGTTTAGGGTGTATAAAGGCACAATATACGCAGGGTTTAGGGTGTGTAAAAGCACAATATATGAGGGTTTAGGGTGTATAAAGACATAATATATGAGGGTTTAGGTGTATAAAGATTAATATATGAGGGTTTAGGTGTATAAAGGCACAATATACGAGGGTTTAGGTGTGTAAAAGCACAATATATGAGGTTTAGGGTGTATAAAGACATAATATATGAGGATTTAGGTGTATAAAGACATAATATATGAGGGTTTAGGGTGTATAAAGACATAATATATGAGGGTTTAGGTGTATAAAGGCACAATATACGAGGGTTTAGGTGTGTAAAGCAATAACAATATATGAGGGTTTAAGGGAGTGTATAAAGACATAATATATGAGGTTTAGGTGTATAAGGCACAATATACGAGGGTTTAGGGTGTATAAAAGCACAATATATGGGGTTTAGGGTGTATAAAGGCACAATATACTAGGGTTTAGGTGTATAAAAGCACAATATATGAGGGTTTAGGGTGTAAAAGTACAATATACGAGGGTTTAGGGTGTATAAAGCACAATATATGAGGGTTTAGGTGTGTAAAGGTACAATATACAAGGGTTTAGGGTGTATAAGGCACAATATACGTGGTTAGTGCACACTGAATAGACAAAAAACTCACCGGTTTCGAGCATTCCTGTATAGCCATTTTCTGCTAATACTGTATAGCCATTTCTGCTAATACTGTATAGCCATTTCTGCTAATACTGTATAGCCATTCATTGTAGAAAGTCAAGTAATTTTCCAGGAAGGTTTTATTCGAGTGAGTCATGATAAAACTGAGGACTGTTCCCAGCCTGTTTGCTGCTGTGAATTCTTTGACGTTATTAACACTCTTTTCCCATGAAAGGTTTGTCTTTACGATGGGCCTGTCTGACCATTGTAATAAGGCTGGGTGGTGTAATGATAGGGAAACAGTCTGACCATTGTAATTTTGCCATGGAACAAAATGGCGCAGAAAGAAAGGGCAATCGAAACTCTGAAAATAACAGTGAACGCGTCCACACTGAGACAAAACAAGTCAGATAATTTACTGTGGAGAATATCATTAGTTATGTAAATACGGTTACTCAGCCCCTCCATCCCACAGCCCTCAGCAATGTCTCTCCCTAGCTGTGTATCTAACACTGTTAATTGCACTGTGATGACCTCATTCTCAAGGATCCTGAAACATAGACTAGGATCTGTGTCCCAAAATGGCACCCTATTCCGTGTACAGTATAGTCCACTACTGTTGACCAGAGCTCTATGGCACTGCATGGAGAATAGCATGCCATTTGGGATCTGCCTTGTCTTCAGGTACCCTGTGCTTGTCTTAGGAAAACCGTAGTATAAGTGACCCCCTGTTGACGCTTGCTGCAAAGCCCAGTCATTTATTAGACAGCTACTCATAGAAATAAAATGTACCTTTATATAACCAGGTAGACCAGTTGAGAACAAGTTCTCATTTACAACTGCCACATGGCCAAGATAAAGCAAAGCAGTGCGACACATACAACAACACAGAGTTACACATGGAATAAACAAGCATACAGTCAATAACACAATAGACAAAAAAATAAAGTCTATATACAGTGTGTGCAAATGACAGAGGTAAGGCAATAAATAGGCCATAGCGAAGTAATTACAATTTAGCAAAATGAACACTGGAGTGATAGATGCAGAGATGATGTGCAAATAGAAATACTGGTGTGCAAAAGAGAAGAAAAACAATATGGGGATGAGGTAGGTAGATTGGATGGGCTATTTACAGATGGGCTATGTAGAGCTGCAGCGATCGGTTAGCTGCTTGGATAGCTGATGTTTCCAAGGTAACCAGATAACTGTGGAGGTGTACTGTATGAAACATGCTTACACAGATAGTGTTGAGAAAATCTGAATCACGAAGACCAACATGTGGAAATGGATACACCGCCGGGCTTGATTTAGAGGTAGATGATGTTCTGTCTGTAAATGTTGGACCTCACCTTTATCATATGAAGAGTGGTACACTGTCTCCACTATCACTAAAATACCAGATTATCACCTTTATCATATGAAGAGTAGTACACTGTCTCCACTATCACTAAAATACCAGATTATCACTTTATCATATGAAGAGTGGTACACTGTCTCCTCTATCACTAAAATACCAGATTATCACCTTTATCATATGAAGAGTGGTACACTGTCTCCACTATCACTAAAATACCAGATTATCACTTTATCATATGAAGAGTGGTACACTGTCTCCACTATCACTAAAATACCAGATTATCACTTTATCATATGAAGAGTGGTACACTGTCTCCTCTATCACTAAAATACCAGATTATCACCTTTATCATATGAAGAGTGGTACACTGTCTCCACTATCACTAAAATACCAGATTATCACTTTATCATATGAAGAGTGGTACACTGTCTCCACTATCACTAAAATACCAGATTATCACCTTTATCATATGAAGAGTGGTACACTGTCTCCACTATCACTAAAATACCAGATTATCCGGGCTCAAAGATCCCAATTTATTTTAGGATCAGCGTTTTTTAGTGAGAAACCAAAATACTGCACACCTCCAATGTGTGGGCATCTGGAGACTGAGGCAACGATGCTCCATTTCGATGACTAAATTTATCTTTCAAAGTAAGATTTCATTAGTGAGGGCCTGCAGTGCCCAGGGTGAGAACCTTCCTGTTACCCGTACGGTACAGTGCTTTTATTTTTAGTCCGACTCCACGGGAGATTGTGGCCCCAGTGAGGGAACTTGCTCAACCAGGCTCTAGTTTTGATTGCGAGCATGTGCAGTACAGCATACGTGCATGCTTCCCACGAAAACCAATTAAAACCAACAAGCAGGCGACAAGCCTCATTTTGTTTACTTTCTTCACCATCGTGGTCGCTCCTGGGAGAAAGCTCGCTTACTCCTGCCACAATCGGTTTGCAGAAGAGCTATATTGGCGACGATGCCGGGCAAGAATTGTGTGTAAGCAAAAGGCTCATTCAGTCCTAAAGTGAGCTGCTGCTGCTGATGTTAGACATATCAATCCAAGGTCTAGTGTATACTCCTCATGAAAGCATGCTGCATTTGAGCTGACTCAGCTCAAGGGAGATCATCTCATGCAAAAAGCAATAAAGCGGATTGTCTCTACGTGCAACACATTCAGTCAGTCTTGCTTAGCACATAGCTGGATCCTTGAGAGCTGCACCTGCTACTTCATCTGACATAACGCGTCCATTTTCATAGAGCTAGCAATTGCCTATTAGATATGTGAAGCAGAGATGCTGCTGGGAGTTTGATCATGGCTGGAGAACAGAAGCAGGTGTTAGCTTGGTATTGAAATATGGCTGGAGGAAACCTAGCAGGTGTTCAGCTGGTAGTGATATGGCTGAGAGCCACATGGGCAGGGCTGTTGAGAAAAAGCTGGTATTGAATGTAAACTGGAAAGATGGGATGGCTGAGGACATGGATGCAGGCTGGGAGTGCTTTGGTGTGTGATATGGCTGGAGGACATAGCAGGGTGTTAGCTGGTATTGGATATGGATGGAGGACAGAGCAGGGTGTTGCTGCGTATTGATCAAAGCCTGGAGGACCTAGCAGAGGTGTTAGGCTAGTATTGATATGGCTGGAGGACATAGCAGGGTGGCTTTAGCAGGCAATGAGTGCGGCTGGAGGACATATGCAGGTGATATGGATGGAGGAACACTAGCAGGGTGATAGCTTCGAGCCAGCGATATGCGCTGGAGGGAACATAGCAGGGTGTTAGCTGGGTATTGATATGGCTGGAAGACCTAGCAGGGTGTGCAGCTGAATGCAATATGGCTGGAAGAGACATAGCAGGGTGTGCTAGACGGCCATTGATATGGATGGAGGACATAGCAGGTGTGTCAGCTCGGTGTATGATAAGTGGCTGGAGTGACATAGCAGGGTGTTAGGTTGGTATTGATATAGATGGAGGAACATAGCAGGGCGTTAGCTGTGGTAATGATATGGCTGGAGGAACATAGCAGGGTGTTAGCTGGTATTGATATGGCTGGAGGACAGAGCAGGGTGTTTGCTGGTATTGATATGGATGGAGAACATAGCAGGGTGTTAGGCTGGTATTGATATGGATGGAGGACACAGCGGGGTGTAAGCTGGTGTGAGTATGGATGGAGAACATAGCAGGAGTGTTAGCTGGTGCGTGATATGGATGGAGAACATAGCAGGGGTGTTAGCTGGTATTGATATGGCTGAAGGACGCAGCAGGAGAGTGCTGGTATGCTGATATGGATGGAGGACATAGCAGGTGATATGCTGGTAGGAAATACAGGGTGTTAGCTTGGTATTGATATGGCTGGAGAACATAGCAGGGGTTTAGCTGGTATGGATATGGCTGGGGACATAGCAGAGTGTTAGCTGGTATTGATATGGATGGAGGACCAGCACGGTTGATATGGCTGGAGGGACATAGCAGGGTGTTAGCTGGTATTGATATGGCAGGATGAATCGCAGGGTGTTAGCTGGTATTGATATGGCTGGAGGACATAGC
>NW_024607708.1:0-34499 GCF_018296145.1 Oncorhynchus tshawytscha | reverse complement strand
TTATGACATACCAGATAGATCTACCGTCTCTATTATATTATGACAGACCAGCAAGATATACTGTCTCTATTATATTATGACAGGCCAGCTAGATCTACTGTCTCTATTATATTATGACAGACCAGCTCAATATACTGTCTCTATTATATTATGACAGTACAGCTATATCTACTGTCTCTATTATATTATGACAGACCAGCTAGATCTCCTGTCTCTATTATATTTTGACAGACCACCTAGATCTACTGTCTCTATTATATTATGACAGACCAGCTCAATATACTGTCTCTATTATATGATGACAGACCAGCAAGATCTACTGTCTCTAATATTTTATAACAGACCAGCTAGATCTACTGTCTCTATTATATTGTGACAGACCAGCTAGATCTACTGTCTCTATTACATTATGACAGACCAGCAAGATTTACTGTCTCTATTATATTATGACAGACAAGCTAGATCTACTCTCTCTATTATATTCTGATAGACCACCTATATCTACTGTCTCTATTATATTATGACAGACCAGCTAGATCTACTGTCTCTATTATAATATGACAGACCAGCTAGATCTACTGTCTCTATTATATTATGACAGACCAGCAAGATATACTGTCTCTATTATATTATGACAGACAAGCTAGATCTACTGTCTCTATTATATTCTGATAGACCACCTATATCTACTGTCTCTATTATATTATGACAGACCAGCTAGATCTACTGCCTCTATTATATTATGACAGACCAGCTAGTCTACTGTCTCTATTATATTATGACAGACCAGCTAGATCTACTGTCTCTATTATATTATGACAGACCAGCTAGATCTACTGTCTCTATTATATTATGACAGACCAGCTAGATCTACTGTCTCTATTATATTATGACAGACCAGCTAGATCTACTGTCTCTATTATATTATGACAGACCAGCTAGATCTACTGTCTCTATTATATTATGACAGACCAGCTAGATCTACTGTCTCTATTATATTATGACAGACCAGACAGACCAGACAGACCAGCTAGATCTACTGTCTCTATTATATTATGACAGACCAGCTAGATCTACTGTCTCTATTATATTATGACAGACCAGCTAGATCTACTGTCTCTATTATATTATGACAGACCAGCTAAGATATACTGTCTCTATTATATTATGACAGACCAGCTAGATCTACTGTCTCTATTATATTATGACAGACCAGCTAGATCTACTGTCTCTATCTATTATGACAGACCAGCTAGATTATGTCTATGACAGACCAGCTAGATCTACTGTCTCTATTATATTATGACAGACCAGCTAGATCTACTGTCTCTATTATATTATGACAGACCAGCTAGATCTACTGTCTCTATTATATTATGACAGACCAGCTAGATCTACTGTCTCTATTATATTATGACAGACCAGCTAGATCTACTGTCTCTGTCTCTATATTATGACAGACCAGCTAGATATACTGTCTCTATTATATTATGACAGACCAGCTAGATATACTGTCTCTATTATATTATGACAGACCAGCTAGATCTACTGTCTCTATTATATTATGACAGACCAGCTAGATCTACTGTCTCTATTATATTGTGACAGACCAGCTAGATCTACTGTCTCTATTACATTAAGACAGACCAGCAAGATTTACTGTCTCTATTATATTATGACAGAGAAGCCAGATCTACTGTCTCTATTATATTCTGATAGACCACCTATATCTACTGTCTCTATTATATTATGACAGACCAGTTAGATCTACTGTCTCTATTATATTATGACAGACCAGCTCAATATACTGTCTCTCTATTATATTATGACAGACCAGCTAGATCTACTGTCTCTGTTATATTATGACAGACCAGCTAGATCTACTGTCTCTATTATATTATGACAGACCAGCTAGATCTACTGTCTCTATTATATTATGACAGACCAGCTTGATCTACTGTCTCTATTATATTATGACAGACCAGCTAGATCTACTGTCTCTATTATATTATGACAGACCAGCTAGATCTACTGTCTCTATTATATTATGACAGACCAGCTAGATATACTGTCTCTATTATATTATGACAGACCAGCTAGATCTACTGTCTCTATTATATTATGACAGACCAGCTAGATCTACTGTCTCTATTATATTATGACAGACCAGCTAGATCTACTGTCTCTATTATATTATGACAGACCAGCTAGATCTACTGTCTCTATTATATTATGACAGACCAGCTAGATCTACTGTCTCTATTATATTATGACAGACCAGCTAGATCTACTGTCTCTATTATATTATGACAGACCAGCTAGATCTACTGTCTCTATTATATTATGACAGACCAGCTAGATCTACTGTCTCTATTATATTATGACAGACCAGCTAGATCTACTGTCTCTATTATATTATGACAGACCAGCTAGATCTACTGTCTCTATTATATTATGACAGACCAGCTAGATCTACTGTCTCTATTATATTATGACAGACCAGCTAGATCTACTGTCTCTATTATATTATGACAGACCAGCTAGATCTACTGTCTCTATTATATTATGACAGACCAGCTAGATCTACTGTCTCTATTATATTATGACAGACCAGCTAGATCTACTGTCTCTATTATATTATGACAGACCAGCTAGATCTACTGTCTCTATTATATTATGACAGACCAGCTAGATCTACTGTCTCTATTATATTATGACAGACCAGCAGACCAGCTATTATATTATGATCCAGCTACTGTCTCTATTATATTATGACAGACCAGCTAGATCTACTGTCTCTATTATATTATGACAGACCAGCTAGATCTACTGTCTCTATTATATTATGACAGACCAGCTAGATCTACTGTCTCTATTATATTATGACAGACCAGCTAGATCTACTGTCTCTATTATATTATGACAGACCAGCTAGATCTACTGTCTACTGTCTCTATTATATTTGGACAGACCAGGTAGATATACTGTCTCTATTATATTATGACAGACCGGGTAGATATACTGTCTCTATTATATTATGATAGACCAGCTAGATCTACTGTCTCTATTATATTATGACAGACCAGCTAGATCTACTGTCTCTATTATATTGTGACAGACCAGCTAGATCTACTGTCTCTATTACATTAAGACAGACCAGCAAGATTTACTGTCTCTATTATATTATGACAGAGAAGCCAGATCTACTGTCTCTATTATATTCTGATAGACCACCTATATCTACTGTCTCTATTATATTATGACATACCAGCTAGATCTACTGTCTCTATTATATTATGACAGACCAGCTAGATCTACTGCCTCTATTATAATATGACAGACCAGCTAGATCTACTGACAGACCAGCTAGATCTCCTGTCTCTATTATATTATGACAGACCAGCTAGATCTACTGTCTCTATTATATTATGACAGACCAGCTCAATATACTGTCTCTATTATATGATGACAGACCAGCAAGATCTACTGTCTCTAATATTTTATAACAGACCAGCTAGATCTACTGTCTCTATTATATTATGACAGACCAGCTAGATCTACTGTCTCTATTATATTATGACAGACCAGCTAGATCTACTGTCTCTATTATATTATGACAGACCAGCTAGATCTACTGTCTCTATTATATTATGACAGACCAGCTAGATCTACTGTCTCTATTATATTATGACAGACCAGCAAGATATGCTGTCTCCATTATATTATGACATACCAGCTAGATCTACTGTCTCTATTATATTATGACAGACCAGCTAGATCTACTGTCTCTATTATATTATGACAGACCAGCTAGATCTACTGTCTCTATTATATTATGACAGACCAGCTAGATCTACTGTCTCTATTATATTATGACAGACCAGCTAGATCTACTGTCTCTATTATATTATGACAGACCAGCTAGATCTACTGTCTCTATTATATTATGACAGACCAGCTAGATCTACTGTCTCTATTATATTATGACAGACCAGCTCAATATACTGTCTCTATTATATTATGACAGACCAGCTATATCTACTGTCTCTATTATATTATGACAGACCAGCTAGATCTACTGTCTCTATTATATTATGACAGACCAGCTAGATCTACTGTCTCTATTATATTATGACAGACCAGCTAGATCTACTGTCTCTATTATATTATGACAGACCAGCTAGATCTCCTGTCTCTATTATATTATGACAGACCAGCTAGATCTACTGTCTCTATTATATTATGACAGACCAGCTAGATCTACTGTCTCTATTATATTATGACAGACCAGCTAGATCTACTGTCTCTATTATATTATGACAGACCAGCTAGATCTACTGTCTCTATTATATTATGACAGACCAGCTAGATCTCCTGTCTCTATTATATTATGACAGACCAGCTAGATCTACTGCCTCTATTATAATATGACAGACCAGCTCAATATACTGTCTCTATTATATGATGACAGACCAGCAAGATCTACTGTCTCTATTATATTATGACAGACCAGCTAGATCTACTGCCTCTATTATAATATGACAGACCAGCTAGATCTACTGTCTCTATTACATTATGACAGACCAGCAAGATTTACTGTCTCTATTATATTATGACAGACAAGCTAGATCTACTGTCTCTATTATATTCTGATAGACCACCTATATCTACTGTCTCTATTATATTATGACAGACCAGCTAGATCTACTGCCTCTATTATAATATGACAGACCAGTTAGATCTACTGTCTCTATTATATTATGACAGACCAGCTAGATCTACTGTCTCTATTATAATATGACAAACCAGCTAGATCTACTGTCTCTATTATATTTTGACAGACCAGGTGGATATTCTGTCTCTATTATATTATGACAGACCAGGTAGATATACTGTCTCTATTATATTATGACAGACCAGCTAGATCTACTGTCTCTATTATATTATGACAGACCAGCTAGATCTACTGTCTCTGTTATATTATGACAGACCAGGTAGATATACTGTCTCTATTATATTATGACAGACCAGCTAGATCTACTGTCTCTATTCTATTATGACAGACCAGCTAGATCTACTGTCTCTATTATATTATCACAGACCAGCTAGATCTACTGTCTCTATTATATTATGACAGAACAGCTAGATCTACTGTCTCTATTATATTATGACAGACCAGCTAGATCTACTGTCTCTATTATATTATGACAAACCAGCTAGATCTACTTTCTCTATTATATTTTGACAGACCAGCTAGATCTACTGTCTCTATTATATTATGACAGACCAGCTAGATCTACTGTCTCTGTTATATTATGACAGACCAGGTAGATATACTGTCTCTATTATATTATGACAGACCAGCTAGATCTACTGTCTCTATTATATTATGACAGACCAGCTAGATCTACTGTCTCTATTATATAATGACAGACCAGCTAGATCTACTGTCTCTATTATATTATGACAGACCAGCTAGATCTACTGTCTCTATTATATTATGACATACCAGATAGATCTACCGTCTCTATTATATTATGACAGACCAGCAAGATATACTGTCTCTATTATATTATGACAGGCCAGCTAGATCTACTGTCTCTATTATATTATGACAGACCAGCTCAATATACTGTCTCTATTATATTATGACAGTACAGCTATATCTACTGTCTCTATTATATTATGACAGACCAGCTAGATCTCCTGTCTCTATTATATTTTGACAGACCACCTAGATCTACTGTCTCTATTATATTATGACAGACCAGCTCAATATACTGTCTCTATTATATGATGACAGATCAGCAAGATCTACAGTCTCTAATATTTTATAACAGACCAGCTAGATCTACTGTCTCTATTATATTGTGACAGACCAACTAGATCTACTGTCTCTATTATATTATGACAGACAAATTAGATCTACTGTCTCTATTATATTCTGATAGACCACCTATATCTACTGTCTCTATTATATTATGACAGACCAGCTAGATCTACTGCCTCTATTATAATATGACAGACCAGTTAGATCTACTGTCTCTATTATATTATGACAGACCAGCAAGATTTACTGTCTCTATTATATTATGACAGACAAGCTAGATCTACTGTCTCTATTATATTCTGATAGACCACCTATATCTACTGTCTCTATTATATTATGACAGACCAGCTAGATCTACTGTCTCTATTATATTATGACAGACCAGCTAGATCTACTGTCTCTATTATATTATGACAGACCAGCTAGATCTACTGTCTCTATTATATTATGACAGACCAGCTAGATCTACTGTCTCTATTATATTATGACAGACCAGCTAGATCTACTGTCTCTATTATATTATGACAGACCAGCTAGATCTCATGTCTCTATTATATTATGACAGACCAGCTAGATCAACGGTCATTATTATATTATGACAGAGCAGATAGATCTACTGTCTCTATTATATTATGACAGACCAGCTAGATCTACTGTCTCTATTGTATTATGACAGACAAGCTAGATCTACTGTCTCTATTATATTATGACAGACCAGCTAGATCTACGGTCTCCATTATACTATGAGAGACCAGCTAGATTTACTGTCTCTATTATATTATGACAGACCAGCTAGATCTACTGTGTCTATTATATTATGACAGACAAAGCTAGATCTGAAGTCTCTATTCAATTATGACAGACCAGCTAGATCTACTGTCTCTATTATATTATGACAGACCAGCTAGATCTACTGTCTCTATTATATTATGACAGACCAGCTAGATCTACTGTCTCTATTATATTATGACAGACCAGCTAGATCTACTGTCTCTATTATATTATGACAGACCAGCTAGATCTACTGTCTCTATTATATTTTGACAGACCAGGTAGATATACTGTCTCTATTATATTATGACAGACCAGGTAGATATACTGTCTCTATTATATTATGACAGACCAGCTAGATCTACTGTCTCTATTATATTATAACACACCAGCTAGATCTATTGTCTCTATGATATTGTGACAGACCAGCTAGATCTACTGTCTCTATTACATTAAGACAGACCAGCAAGATTTACTGTCTCTATTATATTATGACAGAGAAGCCAGATCTACTGTCTCTATTATATTCTGATAGACCACCTATATCTACTGTCTCTATTATATTATGACATACCAGCTAGATCTACTGTCTCTATTATATTATGACAGACCAGCTAGATCTACTGCCTCTATTATAATATGACAGACCAGCTAGATCTACTGCCTCTATTATAATATGACAGACCAGTTAGATCTACTGTCTCTATTATATTATGACAGACCAGCTCAATATACTGTCTCTATTATATTATGACAGACCAGCTAGATCTACTGTCTCTATTATATTATGACAGACCAGCTAGATCTACTGTCTCTATTATATTATGACAGACCAGCTAGATCTACTGTCTCTATTATATTATGACAGACCAGCTCAATATACTGTCTCTATTATATGATGACAGACCAGCAAGATCTACTGTCTCTATTATATTATGACAGACCAGCTAGATCTACTGTCTCTATTATATTATGACAGACCAGCTAGATCTACTGTCTCTATTATATTATGACAGACCAGCTAGATCTACTGTCTCTATTATATTATGACAGACCAGCTAGATCTACTGTCTCTATTATATTATGACAGACCAGCTAGATCTACTGTCTCTATTATATTATGACAGACCAGCTAGATCTACTGTCTCTATTATATTATGACAGACCAGCTAGATCTACTGTCTCTATTATATTATGACAGACCAGCTAGATCTACTGTCTCTATTATATTATGACAGACCAGCTAGATCTACTGTCTCTATTATATTATGACAGACCAGCTAGATCTACTGTCTCTATTATATTATGACAGACCAGCTAGATCTACTGTCTCTATTATATTATGACAGACCAGCTAGATCTACTGTCTCTATTATATTATGACAGACCAGCTAGATCTACTGTCTCTATTATATTATGACAGACCAGCTAGATCTACTGTCTCTATTATATTATGACAGACCAGCTAGATCTACTGTCTCTATTATATTATGACAGACCAGCTAGATCTACTGTCTCTATTATATTATGACAGACCAGCTAGATCTACTGTCTCTATTATATATTATGACAGACCAGCTAGATCTACTGTCTCTATTATATTATGACAGACCAGCTAGATCTACTGTCTCTATTATATTATGACAGACCAGCTAGATCTACTGTCTCTATTATATTATGACAGACCAGCTAGATCTACTGTCTCTATTATATTATGACAGACCAGCTAGATCTACTGTCTCTATTATATTATGACAGACCAGCTAGATCTACTGTCTCTATTATATTTTGACAGACCAGGTGGATATACTGTCTCTATTATATTATGACAGACCAGGTAGATATACTGTCTCTATTATATTATGACAGACCAGCTAGATCTACTGTCTCTATTATATTATGACAGACCAGCTAGATCTACTGTCTCTATTATAATATGACAGACCAGTTAGATCTACTGTCTCTATTACATTAAGACAGACCAGCAAGATTTACTGTCTCTATTATATTATGACAGACCAGCCAGATCTACTGTCTCTATTATATTCTGACAGACCACCTATATCTACTGTCTCTATTATATTATGACAGACCAGCTAGATCTACTGTCTCTATTATATTATGACAGACCAGCTAGATCTACTGTCTCTATTATATTATGACAGACCAGCTAGATCTACTGTCTCTATTATATTATGACAGACCAGCTAGATCTACTGTCTCTATTATATTATGACAGACCAGCTCAATATACTGTCTCTATTATATTATGACAGACCAGCTAGATCTACTGTCTCTATTATATTATGACAGACCAGCTAGATCTACTGTCTCTATTATATTATGACAGACCAGCTAGATCTACTGTCTCTATTATATTATGACAGACCAGCTAGATCTACTGTCTCTATTATATTATGACAGACCAGCTAGATCTACTGTCTCTATTATATTATGACAGACCAGCTAGATCTACTGTCTCTATTATATTATGACAGACCAGCTAGATCTACTGTCTCTATTATATTATGACAGACCAGCTAGATCTACTGTCTCTATTATATTATGACAGACCAGCTAGATCTACTGTCTCTATTATATTATGACAGACCAGCTAGATCTACTGTCTCTATTATATTATGACAGACCAGCTAGATCTACTGTCTCTATTATATTATGACAGACCAGCTAGATCTACTGTCTCTATTATATTATGACAGACCAGCTAGATCTACTGTCTCTATTATATTATGACAGACCAGCTAGATCTACTGTCTCTATTATATTATGACAGACCAGCTAGATCTACTGTCTCTATTATATTGTGACAGACCAGCTAGATCTACTGTCTCTATTACATTATGACAGACCAGCAAGATTTACTGTCTCTATTATATTATGACAGACAAGCTAGATCTACTGTCTCTATTATATTCTGATAGACCACCTATATCTACTGTCTCTATTATATTATGACAGACCAGCTAGATCTACCGTCTCTATTATATTATGACAGACCAGCTAGATCTACTGTCTCTATTATATTATGACAGACCAGCTAGATCTCCTGTCTCTATTATATTATGACAGACCAGCTAGATCTACTGTCTCTATTATATTATGACAGACCAGCTCAATATACTGTCTCTATTATATGATGACAGACCAGCAAGATCTACTGTCTCTAATATTTTATAACAGACCAGCTAGATCTACTGTCTCTATTATATTGTGACAGACCAGCTAGATCTACTGTCTCTATTACATTATGACAGACCAGCAAGATTTACTGTCTCTATTATATTATAACAGACGAGCTAGATCTACTGTCTCTATTATATTGTGACAGACCAGCTCGATCTACTGTCTCTATTACATTATGACAGACCAGCAAGATTTACTGTCTCTATTATATTATGACAGACAAGCTAGATCTACTGTCTCTATTATATTATGACAGACCAGCTCGATCTACTGTCTCTATTATATTATGACAGACCAGCTAGATCTACTGTCTCTATTATATTATGACAGACCAGCTAGATCTACTGTCTCTATTATATTATGACAGACCAGCTAGATCTACTGTCTCTATTATATTATGACAGACCAGCTAGATCTACTGTCTCTATTATATTATGACAGACCAGCTAGATCTACTGTCTCTATTATATTATGACAGACCAGCTCGATCTACTGTCTCTATTATATTATGACAGACCAGCTAGATCTACTGTCTCTATTATATTATGACAGACCAGCTAGATCTACTGTCTCTATTATATTATGACAGACCAGCTAGATCTACTGTCTCTATTATATTATGACAGACCAGCTAGATCTACTGTCTCTATTATATTATGACAGACCAGCTAGATCTACTGTCTCTATTATATTATGACAGACCAGCTCAATATACTGTCTCTATTATATTATGACAGACCAGCTAGATCTACCGTCTCTATTATATTATGACAGACCAGCTAGATCTACTGCCTCAATTATAATATGACAGACGAGCTAGATCTACTGTCTCTATTACATTATGACAGACCATCAAGATTTACTGTCTCTATTATATTATGACAGACCAGCTAGATCTACTGTCTCTATTATATTATGACAGACCAGCTAGATCTACTGTCTCTATTATATTATGACAGACCAGCTAGATCTACTGTCTCTATTATATTATGACAGACCAGCTTAGATCTACTGTCTCTATTATATTATGACAGACCAGCTAGATCTACTGTCTCTATTATATTATGACAGACCAGCTAGATCTACTGTCTCTATTATATTATGACAGACCAGCTAGATCTACTGTCTCTATTATATTATGACAGACCAGCTAGATCTACTGTCTCTATTATATTATGACAGACCAGCTAGATCTACTGTCTCTATTATATTATGACAGACCAGCTAGATCTACTGTCTCTATTATATTATGACAGACCAGCTAGATCTACTGTCTCTATTATATTATGACAGACCAGCTAGATCTACTGTCTCTATTATATTATGACAGACCAGCTAGATCTACTGTCTCTATTATATTATGACAGACCAGCTAGATCTACTGTCTCTATTATATTATGACAGACCAGCTAGATCTACTGTCTCTATTATATTATGACAGACCAGCTAGATCTACTGTCTCTATTATATTATGACAGACCAGCTAGATCTACTGTCTCTATTATATTATGACAGACCAGCTAGATCTACTGTCTCTATTATATTATGACAGACCAGCTAGATCTACTGTCTCTATTATATTATGACAGACCAGCTAGATCTACTGTCTCTATTATATTATGACAGACCAGCTAGATCTACTGTCTCTATTATATTATGACAGACCAGCTAGATCTACTGTCTCTATTATATTATGACAGACCAGCTCAATATACTGTCTCTATTATATGATGACAGACCAGCAAGATCTACTGTCTCTATATTTTATAACAGACCAGCTAGATCTACTGTCTCTATTATATTGTGACAGACCAGCTAGATCTACTGTCTCTATTATATTATGACAGACCAGCAAGATTTACTGTCTCTATTATATTATGACAGACAAGCTAGATCTACTGTCTCTATTATATTATGACAGACCAGCTAGATCTACTGTCTCTATTATATTATGACAGACCAGCAAGATACTGTCTCTATTATATTATGACAGACCAGCTAGATCTACTGTCTCTATTATATTATGACAGACCAGCTAGATCTACTGTCTCTATTATATTATGACAGACCAGCTAGATCTACTGTCTCTATTATATTATGACAGACCAGCTAGATCTACTGTCTCTATTATATTATGACAGACCAGCTAGATCTACTGTCTCTATTATATTATGACAGACCAGCTAGATCTACTGTCTCTATTATATTATGACAGACCAGCTAGATCTACTGTCTCTATTATATTATGACAGACCAGCTCAATATACTGTCTCTATTATATTATGACAGACCAGCTAGATCTACTGTCTCTATTATATTATGACAGACCAGCTAGATCTACTGTCTCTATTATATTATGACAGACCAGCTAGATCTCCTGTCTCTATTATATTATGACAGACCAGCTTGATCTACTGTCTCTATTATATTATGACAGACCAGCTAGATCTACTGTCTCTATTATATTATGACAGACCAGCTAGATCTACTGTCTCTATTATATTATGACAGACCAGCTAGATCTACTGTCTCTATTATATTATGACAGACCAGCTAGATCTACTGTCTCTATTATATTATGACAGACCAGCTAGATCTACTGTCTCTATTATATTATGACAGACCAGCTAGATCTCCTGTCTCTATTATATTATGACAGACCAGCTAGATCTACTGTCTCTATTATATTATGACAGACCAGCTCAATATACTGTCTCTATTATATGATGACAGACCAGCAAGATCTACTGTCTCTAATATTTTATAACAGACCAGCTAGATCTACTGTCTCTATTATATTGTGACAGACCAGCTAGATCTACTGTCTCTATTACATTATGACAGACCAGCAAGATTTACTGTCTCTATTATATTATGACAGACAAGCTAGATCTACTGTCTCTATTATATTCTGATAGACCACCTATATCTACTGTCTCTATTATATTATGACAGACCAGCTAGATCTACTGCCTCTATTATAATATGACAGACCAGCTAGATCTACTGTCTCTATTATATTATGACAGACCAGCTAGATCTACTGTCTCTATTATATTATGACAGACCAGCTAGATCTACTGTCTCTATTATATTATGACAGACCAGCTAGATCTACTGTCTCTATTATATTATGACAGACCAGCTAGATCTACTGTGTCTATTATATTATGACAGACCAGCTAGATCTACTGTCTCTATTATATTATGACAGACCAGCTAGATCTACTGTCTCTATTATATTATGACAGACCAGCTAGATATACTGTCTCTATTATATTATGACAGACCAGCTAGATCTACTGTCTCTATTATATTATGACAGACCAGCTAGATCTACTGTCTCTATTATATTATGACAGACCAGCTAGATCTACTGTCTCTATTATATTATGACAGACCAGCTAGATCTACTGTCTCTATTATATTATGACAGACCAGCTAGATCTACTGTCTCTATTATATTATGACAGACCAGCTAGATCTACTGTCTCTATTATATTATGACAGACCAGCTAGATCTACTGTCTCTATTATATTATGACAGACCAGCTAGATCTACTGTCTCTATTATATTATGACAGACCAGCTAGATCTACTGTCTCTATTATATTATGACAGACCAGCTAGATCTACTGTCTCTATTATATTATGACAGACCAGCTAGATCTACTGTCTCTATTATATTATGACAGACCAGCTAGATCTACTGTCTCTATTATATTATGACAGACCAGCTAGATCTACTGTCTCTATTATATTATGACAGACCAGCTAGATCTACTGTCTCTATTATATTATGACAGACCAGCAGATCTACTGTCTCTATTATATTATGACAGACCAGCTAGATCTACTGTCTCTATTATATTATGACAGACCAGCTAGATCTACTGTCTCTATTATATTATGACAGACCAGCTAGATCTACTGTCTCTATTATATTATGACAGACCAGCTAGATCTATGTCTCTATTATATTATGACAGACCAGCTAGATCTACTGTCTCTATTATATTATGACAGACCAGCTAGATCTACTGTCTCTATTATATTATGACAGACCAGCTAGATCTACTGTCTCTATTATATTATGACAGACCAGCTAGATCTACTGTCTCTATTATATTATGACAGACCAGCTAGATCTACTGTCTCTATTATATTATGACAGACCAGCTAGATCTACTGTCTCTATTATATTATGACAGACCAGCAAGATTTACTGTCTCTATTATAATATCACAGACCAGCTAGATCTACTGTCTCTATTATATTATGACAGACCATTTAGATCTACTGTCTCTATTATATTATGACAGACCAGCTAGATCTACTGTCTCTATTATATTATGACAGACCAGCTAGATCTACTGTCTCTATTATATTATGACAGACCAGCTAGATCTACTGTCTCTATTATATTATGACAGACCAGCTAGATATACTTTGTCTATTATATTATGACAGACCAGCTAGATCTACTGTCTCTATTATATTATGACAGACCAGCTAGATCTACTGTCTCTATTATATTATGACAGACCAGCTAGATCTACTGTCTCTATTATATTATGACAGACCAGCTAGATCTACTGTCTCTATTATATTATGACAGACCAGCTAGATCTACTGTCTCTATTATATTATGACAGACCAGCTAGATCTACTGTCTCTATTATATTATGACAGACCAGCTAGATCTACTGTCTCTATTATATTATGACAGACCAGCTAGATCTACTGTCTCTATTATATTATGACAGACCAGCTAGATCTACTGTCTCTATTATATTATGACAGACCAGCTAGATCTACTGTCTCTATTATATTATGACAGACCAGCTAGATCTACTGTCTCTATTATATTATGACAGACCAGCTAGATCTACTGTCTCTATTATATTATGACAGACCAGCTAGATCTACTGTCTCTATTATATTATGACAGACCAGCTAGATCTACTGTCTCTATTATATTATGACAGACCAGCTAGATCTACTGTCTCTATTATATTATGACAGACCAGCTAGATCTACTGTCTCTATTATATTATGACAGACCAGCTAGATATACTGTCTCTATTATATTATGACAGACCGAGCTAGATCTACTGTCTCTATTATATTATACAGACCAGCTAGATCTACTGTCTCTATTATATTATGACAGACCAGCTAGATCTACTGTCTCTATTATATTATGACAGACCAGCAAGATTTACTGTCTCTATTATATTATGACAGACAGCTAGATCTACTGTCTCTATTATATTCTGACAGACCACCTATATCTACTGTCTCTATTATATTATGACAGACCAGCTAGATCTACTGTCTCTATTATATTATGACAGACCAGCTAGATCTACTGTCTCTATTATATTATGACAGACCAGCTAGATCTACTGTCTCTATTATATTATGACAGACCAGCTAGATCTACTGTCTCTATTATATTATGACAGACCAGCTAGATCTACTGTCTCTATTATATTATGACAGACCAGCTAGATCTACTGTCTCTATTATATTATGACAGACCAGCTAGATCTACTGTCTCTATTATATTATGACAGACCAGCTAGATCTACTGTCTCTATTATATTATGACAGACCAGCTCAGATCTACTGTCTCTATTATATTATGACAGACCAGCTAGATCTACTGTCTCTATTATATTATGACAGACCAGCTAGATCTACTGTCTCTATTATATTATGACATACCAGCTAGATCTACTGTCTCTATTATATTATGACAGACCAGCTCATTCTACTGTCTCTATTATATTATGGCAGACCAGCTAGATCTACTGTCTCTATTATATTATGACAGACCAGCTAGATCTACTGTCTCTATTATATTATGACAGACCAGCTAGATCTACTGTCTCTATTATATTATGACAGACCAGGTATATCTACTGTCTCTATTATATTATGACAGACCAGCTAGATCTACTGTCTCTATTATATTATGACAGACCAGCTAGATCTACTGTCTCTATTATATTATGACAGACCAGCTAGATCTCCTGTCTCTATTATATTATGACAGACCAGCTAGATCTACTGTCTCTATTATATTATGACAGACCAGCTCAATATACTGTCTCTATTATATGATGACAGACCAGCAAGATCTACTGTCTCTAATATTTTATAACAGACCAGCTAGATCTACTGTCTCTATTATATTGTGACAGACCAGCTAGATCTACTGTCTCTATTACATTATGACAGACCAGCAAGATTTACTGTCTCTATTATATTATGACAGACAAGCTAGATCTACTGTCTCTATTATATTCTGATAGACCACCTATATCTACTGTCTCTATTATATTATGACAGACCAGCTAGATCTACTGTCTCTATTATATTATGACAGACCAGCTAGATCTACTGTCTCTATTATATTATGACAGACCAGCTAGATCTACTGTCTCTATTATATTATGACAGACCAGCTAGATCTACTGTCTCTATTATATTATGGCAGACCTGCTAGATATACTGTCTCTATTATATAATGACAGACCAGCGAGATATACTATCTCTATTATATTATGACAGACCAGCTAGATGTACTATCTCTATTATATTATGACAGACCAGCTAGATCTACTGTCTCTATTATATTATGACAGACCAGCAAGATCTACTGTCTCTATTATATTATGACAGACCAGCTAGATCTACTGTCTCTATTATATTATGACAGACCAGCTAGATCTACTGTCTCTATTATATTATGACAGACCAGCTAGATCTACTGTCTCTATTATATTATGACAGACCAGCTAGATCTACTGTCTCTATTATATTATGACAGACCAGCTAGATCTACTGTCTCTATTATATTATGACAGACCAGCTAGATCTACTGTCTCTATTATATTATGACAGACCAGCTCAGATCTACTGTCTCTATTATATTATGACAGACCAGCTAGATCTACTGTCTCTATTATATTATGACAGACCAGCTAGATCTACTGTCTCTATTATATTATGACAGACCAGCTAGATCTACTGTCTCTATTATATTATGACAGACCAGCTAGATCTACTGTCTCTATTATATTATGACAGACCAGCTAGATCTACTGTCTCTATTATATTATGACAGACCAGCTAGATCTACTGTCTCTATTATATTATGACAGACCAGCTAGATCTACTGTCTCTATTATATTATGACAGACCAGCTAGATCTACTGTCTCTATTATATTATGACAGACCAGCTAGATCTACTGTCTCTATTATATTATGACAGACCAGCTAGATCTACTGTCTCTATTATATTATGACAGACCAGCTAGATCTACTGTCTCTATTATATTATGACAGACCAGCTAATATACTGTCTCTATTATATTATGACAGACCAGCAAGATCTACTGTCTCTATTATATTTTATGACAGACCAGCTAGATCTACTGTCTCTATTATATTATGACAGACCAGCTAGATCTACTGTCTCTATTATATTATGACAGACCAGCTAGATCTACTGTCTCTATTATATTATGACAGACCAGCTAGATCTACTGTCTCTATTATATTATGACAGACCAGCTAGATCTACTGTCTCTATTATATTATGACAGACCAGCTAGATCTACTGTCTATTATATTATGACAGACCAGCTAGATCTACTGTCTCTATTATATTATGACAGACCAGCTAGATCTACTGTCTCTATTATATTATGACAGACCAGCTAGATCTACTGTCTCTATTATATTATGACAGACCAGCTAGATCTACTGTCTCTATTATATTATGACAGACCAGCTAGATCTACTGTCTCTATTATATTATGACAGACCAGCTAGATCTACTGTCTCTATTATATTATGACAGACCAGCTAGATCTACTGTCTCTATTATATTATGACAGACCAGCTAGATCTACTGTCTCTATTATATTATGACAGACCAGCTAGATCTACTGTCTCTATTATATTATGACAGACCAGCTAGATCTACTGTCTCTATTATATTATGACAGACCAGCTAGATCTCCTGTCTCTATTATATTATGACAGACCAGCTAGATCTACTGTCTCTATTATATTATGACAGACCAGCTCAATATACTGTCTCTATTATATGATGACAGACCAGCAAGATCTACTGTCTCTAATATTTTATAACAGACCAGCTAGATCTACTGTCTCTATTATATTGTGACAGACCAGCTAGATCTACTGTCTCTATTACATTATGACAGACCAGCAAGATTTACTGTCTCTATTATATTATGACAGACAAGCTAGATCTACTGTCTCTATTATATTCTGATAGACCACCTATATCTACTGTCTCTATTATATTATGACAGACCAGCTAGATCTACTGCCTCTATTATAATATGACAGACCAGTTAGATCTACTGTCTCTATTATATTATGACAGACCAGCTAGATCTCCTGTCTCTATTATATTATGACAGACCAGCTAGATCTACTGTCTCTATTATATTATGACAGACCAGCTAGATCTACTGTCTCTATTATATTATGACAGACCAGCTAGATCTACTGTCTCTATTATATTATGCGAGACCAGCTAGATCTACTGTCTCTATTATATTATGACAGACCAGATAGATCTACTGTCTCTATTATATTATGACAGACCAGCTCAATATACTGTCTCTATTATATTATGACAGACCAGCTAGATCTACTGTCTCTATTATATTATGACAGACCAGCTAGATCTCCTGTCTCTATTATATTATGACAGACCAGCTAGATCTACTGTCTCTATTATATTATGACAGACCAGCTCAATATACTGTCTCTATTATATGATGACAGACGAGCAAGATCTACTGTCTCTAATATTTTATAACAGACCAGCTAGATCTACTGTCTCTATTATATTGTGACAGACCAGCTAGATCTACTGTCTCTATTATATTATGACAGACCAGCTAGATCTACTGTCTCTATTATATTATGACAGACCAAGCTAGATCTACTGTCTCTATTATATTATGACAGACCAGCTATATCTACTGTCTCTATTATATTATGACAGACCAGCTAGATCTACTGTCTCTATTATATTATCAGACCAGCTAGATCTACTGTCTCTATTATATTATGACAGACCAGCTAGATCTACTGTCTCTATTATATTATGACAGACCAGCTAGATCTACTGTCTCTATTATATTATGACAGACCAGCTAGATCTACTGTCTCTATTATATTATGACAGACCAGCTAGATCTACTGTCTCTATTATATTATGACAGACCAGCTAGATCTACTGTCTCTATTATATTATGACAGACCAGCTAGATCTACTGTCTCTATTATATTATGACAGACCAGCTAGATCTACTGTCTCTATTATATTATGACAGACCAGCTAGATCTACTGTCTCTATTATATTATGACAGACCAGCTAGATCTACTGTCTCTATTATATTATGACAGACCAGCAAGATCTACTGTCTCTATTATATTATGACAGACCAGCTAGATCTACTGTCTCTATTATATTATGACAGACCAGCTAGATCTACTGTCTCTATTATATTATGACAGACCAGCTAGATCTACTGTCTCTATTATATTATGACAGACCAGCTAGATCTACTGTCTCTATTATATTATGACAGACCAGCTCAGATCTACTGTCTCTATTATATTATGACAGACCAGCTAGATCTACTGTCTCTATTATATTATGACAGACCAGCTAGATCTACTGTCTCTATTATATTATGACAGACCAGCTAGATCTACTGTCTCTATTATATTATGACAGACCAGCTAGATCTACTGTCTCTATTATATTATGACAGACCAGCTAGATCTACTGTCTCTATTATATTATGACAGACCAGCTAGATCTACTGTCTCTATTATATTATGACAGACCAGCTAGATCTACTGTCTCTATTATATTATGACAGACCAGCTAGATCTACTGTCTCTATTATATTATGACAGACCAGCTAGATCTACTGTCTCTATTATATTATGACAGACCAGCTAGATCTACTGTCTCTATTATATTATGACAGACCAGCTAGATCTACTGTCTCTATTATATTATGACAGACCAGCTAGATCTACTGTCTCTATTATATTATGACAGACCAGCTAGATCTACTGTCTCTATTATATTATGACAGACCAGCTAGATCTACTGTCTCTATTATATTATGACAGACCAGCTAGATCTACTGTCTCTATTATATTATGACAGACCAGCTAGATCTACTGTCTCTATTATATTATGACAGACCAGCTAGATCTACTGTCTCTATTATATTATGACAGACCAGCTAGATCTACTGTCTCTATTATATTATGACAGACCAGCTAGATCTCCTGTCTCTATTATATTATGACAGACCAGCTAGATCTACTGTCTCTATTATATTATGACAGACCAGCTCAATATACTGTCTCTATTATATGATGACAGACCAGCAAGATCTACTGTCTCTAATATTTTATAACAGACCAGCTAGATCTACTGTCTCTATTATATTGTGACAGACCAGCTAGATCTACTGTCTCTATTACATTATGACAGACCAGCAAGATTTACTGTCTCTATTATATTATGACAGACAAGCTAGATCTACTGTCTCTATTATATTCTGATAGACCACCTATATCTACTGTCTCTATTATATTATGACAGACCAGCTAGATCTACTGCCTCTATTATAATATGACAGACCAGTTAGATCTACTGTCTCTATTATATTATGACAGACCAGCTAGATCTCCTGTCTCTATTATATTATGACAGACCAGCTAGATCTACTGTCTCTATTATATTATGACAGACCAGCTAGATCTACTGTCTCTATTATATTATGACAGACCAGCTAGATCTACTGTCTCTATTATATTATGACAGACCAGCTAGATCTACTGTCTCTATTATATTATGACAGACCAGCTAGATCTACTGTCTCTATTATATTATGACAGACCAGCTAGATCTACTGTCTCTATTATATTATGACAGACCAGCTAGATCTACTGTCTCTATTATATTATGACAGACCAGCTAGATCTACTGTCTCTATTATATTATGACAGACCAGCTAGATCTACTGTCTCTATTATATTATGACAGACCAGCTAGATCTACTGTCTCTATTATATTATGACAGACCAGCTAGATCTACTGTCTCTATTATATTATGACAGACCAGCTCAGATCTACTGTCTCTATTATATTATGACAGACCAGCTAGATCTACTGTCTCTATTATATTATGACAGACCAGCTAGATCTACTGTCTCTATTATATTATGACAGACCAGCTAGATCTACTGTCTCTATTATATTATGACAGACCAGCTAGATCTACTGTCTCTATTATATTATGACAGACCAGCTAGATCTACTGTCTCTATTATATTATGACAGACCAGCTAGATCTACTGTCTCTATTATATTATGACAGACCAGCTAGATCTACTGTCTCTATTATATTATGACAGACCAGCTAGATCTACTGTCTCTATTATATTATGACAGACCAGCAAGATCTACTGTCTCTATTATATTATGACAGACCAGCTAGATCTACTGTCTCTATTATATTATGACAGACCAGCTAGATCTACTGTCTCTATTATATTATGACAGACCAGCTAGATCTACTGTCTCTATTATATTATGACAGACCAGCTAGATCTACTGTCTCTATTATATTATGACAGACCAGCTAGATCTACTGTCTCTATTATATTATGACAGACCAGCTAGATCTACTGTCTCTATTATATTATGACAGACCAGCTAGATCTACTGTCTCTATTATATTATGACAGACCAGCTAGATCTACTGTCTCTATTATATTATGACAGACCAGCTTGATCTACTGTCTCTATTATATTATGACAGACCAGCTAGATCTACTGTCTCTATTATATTATGACAGACCAGCTAGATCTACTGTCTCTATTATATTATGACAGACCAGCTAGATCTACTGTCTCTATTATATTATGACAGACCAGCTAGATCTACTGTCTCTATTATATTATGACAGACCAGCTAGATCTACTGTCTCTATTATATTATGACAGACCAGCTAGATCTCCTGTCTCTATTATATTATGACAGACCAGCTAGATCTACTGTCTCTATTATATTATGACAGACCAGCTCAATATACTGTCTCTATTATATGATGACAGACCAGCAAGATCTACTGTCTCTAATATTTTATAACAGACCAGCTAGATCTACTGTCTCTATTATATTGTGACAGACCAGCTAGATCTACTGTCTCTATTACATTATGACAGACCAGCAAGATTTACTGTCTCTATTATATTATGACAGACAAGCTAGATCTACTGTCTCTATTATATTCTGATAGACCACCTATATCTACTGTCTCTATTATATTATGACAGACCAGCTAGATCTACTGCCTCTATTATAATATGACAGACCAGTTAGATCTACTGTCTCTATTATATTATGACAGACCAGCTAGATCTCCTGTCTCTATTATATTATGACAGACCAGCTAGATCTACTGTCTCTATTATATTATGACAGACCAGCTAGATCTACTGTCTCTATTATATTATGACAGACCAGCTAGATCTACTGTCTCTATTATATTATGACAGACCAGCTAGATCTACTGTCTCTATTATATTATGACAGACCAGCTAGATCTACTGTCTCTATTATATTATGACAGACCAGCTAGATCTACTGTCTCTATTATATTATGACAGACCAGCTAGATCTACTGTCTCTATTATATTATGACAGACCAGCTAGATCTACTGTCTCTATTATATTATGACAGACCAGCTAGATCTACTGTCTCTATTATATTATGACAGACCAGCTAGATCTACTGTCTCTATTATATTATGACAGACCAGCTAGATCTACTGTCTCTATTATATTATGACAGACCAGCTAGATCTACTGTCTCTATTATATTATGACAGACCAGCTAGATCTACTGTCTCTATTATATTATGACAGACCAGCTAGATCTACTGTCTCTATTATATTATGACAGACCAGCTAGATCTACTGTCTCTATTATATTATGACAGACCAGCTAGATCTACTGTCTCTATTATATTATGACAGACCAGCTAGATCTACTGTCTCTATTATATTATGACAGACCAGCTAGATCTACTGTCTCTATTATATTATGACAGACCAGCTGATCTACTGTCTCTATTATATTATGACAGACCAGCTAGATCTACTGTCTCTATTATATTATGACAGACCAGCTAGATCTACTGTCTCTATTATATTATGACAGACCAGCTAGATCTACTGTCTCTATTATATTATGACAGACCAGCTAGATCTACTGTCTCTATTATATTATGACAGACCAGCTAGATCTACTGTCTCTATTATATTATGACAGACCAGCTAGATCTACTGTCTCTATTATATTATGACAGACCAGCTAGATCTACTGTCTCTATTATATTATGACAGACCAGCTAGATCTACTGTCTCTATTATATTATGACAGACCAGCTAGATCTACTGTCTCTATTATATTATGACAGACCAGCTAGATCTACTGTCTCTATTATATTATGACAGACCAGCTAGATCTACTGTCTCTATTATATTATGACAGACCAGCTAGATCTACTGTCTCTATTATATTATGACAGACCAGCTAGATCTACTGTCTCTATTATATTATGACAGACCAGCTAGATCTACTGTCTCTATTATATTATGACAGACCAGCTAGATCTACTGTCTCTATTATATTATGACAGACCAGCTAGATCTACTGTCTCTATTATATTATGACAGACCAGCTAGATCTCCTGTCTCTATTATATTATGACAGACCAGCTAGATCTACTGTCTCTATTATATTATGACAGACCAGCTAGATCTACTGTCTCTATTATATTATGACAGACCAGCTAGATCTACTGTCTCTATTATATTATGACAGACCAGCTAGATCTACTGTCTCTATTATATTATGACAGACCAGCTAGATCTACTGTCTCTATTATATTATGACAGACCAGCTAGATCTACTGTCTCTATTATATTATGACAGACCAGCTAGATCTCCTGTCTCTATTATATTATGACAGACCAGCTAGATCTACTGTCTCTATTATATTATGACAGACCAGCTCAATATACTGTCTCTATTATATGATGACAGACCAGCAAGATCTACTGTCTCTAATATTTTATAACAGACCAGCTAGATCTACTGTCTCTATTATATTGTGACAGACCAGCTAGATCTACTGTCTCTATTACATTATGACAGACCAGCAAGATTTACTGTCTCTATTATATTATGACAGACCAGCTAGATCTACTGTCTCTATTATATTCTGATAGACCACCTATATCTACTGTCTCTATTATATTATGACAGACCAGCTAGATCTACTGCCTCTATTATAATATGACAGACCAGTTAGATCTACTGTCTCTATTATATTATGACAGACCAGCTAGATCTACTGTCTCTATTATATTATGACAGACCAGCTAGATCTACTGTCTCTATTATATTATGACAGACCAGCTAGATCTACTGTCTCTATTATATTATGACAGACCAGCTAGATCTACTGTCTCTATTATATTATGACAGACCAGCTAGATCTACTGTCTCTATTATATTATGACAGACCAGCTAAATATACTGTCTCTATTATATTATGACAGACCAGCTAGATCTACTGTCTCTATTATATTATGACAGACCAGCTAGATCTACTGTCTCTATTATATTATGACAGACCAGCTAGATCTACTGTCTCTATTATATTATGACAGACCAGCTAGATCTACTGTCTTTATTATATTTTGACAGACCATCTCAATATACTGTCTCTATTATATTTTGACAGGCCAGCTAGATCTACTGTCTCTATTATATTATGACAGACCAGCTAGATCTACTGTCTCTATTATATTATGACAGACCAGCTAGATCTACTGTCTCTATTATATTATGACAGACCAGCTAGATCTACTGTCTCTATTATATTATGACAGACCAGCTAGATCTACTGTCTCTATTATATTATGACAGACCAGCTAGATCTACTGTCTCTATTATATTATGACAGACCAGCTAGATCTACTGTCTCTATTATATTATGACAGACCAGCTAGATCTACTGTCTCTATTATATTATGACAGACCAGCTAGATCTACTGTCTCTATTATATTATGACAGACCAGCTAGATCTACTGTCTCTATTATATTATGACAGACCAGCTAGATCTACTGTCTCTATTATATTATGACAGACCAGCTAGATCTACTGTCTCTATTATATTATGACAGACCAGCTAGATCTACTGTCTCTATTATATTATGACAGACCAGCTAGATCTACTGTCTCTATTATATTATGACAGACCAGCTCAATCTACTGTCTCTATTATATTATGACAGACCAGCTAGATCTACTGTCTCTATTATATTATGACAGACCAGCTAGATCTACTGTCTCTATTATATTATGACAGACCAGCTAGATCTACTGTCTCTATTATATTATGACAGACCAGCTAGATCTACTGTCTCTATTATATTATGACAGACCAGCTAGATCTACTGTCTCTATTATATTATGACAGACCAGCTAGATCTACTGTCTCTATTATATTATGACAGACCAGCTAGATTACTGTCTCTATTATATTATGACAGACCAGCTAGATCTACTGTCTCTATTATATTATGACAGACCAGCTAGATCTACTGTCTCTATTATATTATGACAGACCAGCTAGATCTACTGTCTCTATTATATGACAGACCAGCTAGATCTACTGTCTCTATTATATTATGACAGACCAGCTAGATCTACTGTCTCTATTATATTATGACAGACCAGCTAGATCTACTGTCTCTATTATATTATGACAGACCAGCTAGATCTACTGTCTCTATTATATTATGACAGACCAGCTAGATCTCCTGTCTCTATTATATTATGACAGACCAGCTTGATCTACTGTCTCTATTATATTATGACAGACCAGCTTGATCTACTGTCTCTATTATATATTATGACAGACCAGCTAGATCTACCTGTCTCTATTATATTATGACAGACCAGCTAGATCTACTGTCTCTATTATATTATGACAGACCAGCTAGATCTACTGTCTCTATTATATTATGACAGACCAGCTAGATCTACTGTCTCTATTATATTATGACAGACCAGCTAGATCTACTGTCTCTATTATATTATGACAGACCAGCTAGATCTACTGTCTCTATTATATTATGACAGACCAGCTCAATATACTGTCTCTATTATATGATGACAGACCAGCAAGATCTACTGTCTCTAATATTTTATAACAGACCAGCTAGATCTACTGTCTCTATTATATTGTGACAGACCAGCTAGATCTACTGTCTCTATTACATTATGACAGACCAGCAAGATTTACTGTCTCTATTATATTATGACAGACAAGCTAGATCTACTGTCTCTATTATATTCTGATAGACCACCTATATCTACTGTCTCTATTATATTATGACAGACCAGCTAGATCTACTGCCTCTATTATAATATGACAGACCAGTTAGATCTACTGTGTCTATTATATTATGACAGACCAGCTAGATCTACCGTCTCTATTATATTATGACAGACCAGCTAGATCTCCTGTCTCTATTATATTATGACAGACCAGCTAGATCTACTGTCTCTATTATATTATGACATACCAGATAGATCTACTGTCTCTATTATATTATGACAGACCAGCTAGATCTACTGTCTCTATTATATTATGACAGACCAGCTAGATCTACTGTCTCTATTATATTATGACAGACCAGCTAGATCTACTGTCTCTATTATATTATGACAGACCAGCTAGATCTACTGTCTCTATTATATTATGACAGACCAGCTAGATCTACTGTCTCTATTATATTATGACAGACCAGCTAGATCTACTGTCTCTATTATATTATGACAGACCAGCTAGATCTACTGTCTCTATTATATTATGACAGACCAGCTAGATCTACTGTCTCTATTATATTATGACAGACCAGCTAGATCTACTGTCTCTATTATATTATGACAGACCAGCTAGATCTACTGTCTCTATTATATTATGACAGACCAGCTCAATATACTGTCTCTATTATATGATGACAGACCAGCAAGATCTACTGTCTCTAATATTTTATAACAGACCAGCTAGATCTACTGTCTCTATTATATTGTGACAGACCAGCTAGATCTACTGTCTCTATTACATTATGACAGACCAGCAAGATTTACTGTCTCTATTATATTATGACAGACAAGCTAGATCTACTGTCTCTATTATATTATGACAGACCACCTATATCTACTGTCTCTATTATATTATGACAGACCAGCTAGATCTACCGTCTCTATTATATTATGACAGACCAGCTAGATCTACTGTCTCTATTATATTATGACAGACCAGCTAGATCTCCTGTCTCTATTATATTATGACAGACCAGCTAGATCTACTGTCTCTATTATATTATGACAGACCAGCTCAATATACTGTCTCTATTATATGATGACAGACCAGCAAGATCTACTGTCTCTAATATTTTATAACAGACCAGCTAGATCTACTGTCTCTATTATATTATGACAGACCAGCTAGATCTACTGTCTCTATTATATTATGACAGACCAGCAAGATATACTGTCTCTATTATATTATGACATACCAGCTAGATCTACTGTCTCTATTATATTATGGTAGACCAGCTAGATCTACTGTCTCTATTATATTATGACAGACCAGCAAGATTTACTGTCTCTATTATATTATGACAGACCAGCTAGATCTACTGTCTCTATTATATTATGACAGACCAGCTAGATCTACTGTCTCTATTATATTATGACAGACCAGCTAGATCTACTGTCTCTATTATATTATGACAGACCAGCTAGATCTACTGTCTCTATTATATTATGACAGACCAGCTCAATATACTGTCTCTATTATATTATGACAGACCAGCTAGATCTACTGTCTCTATTATATTATGACAGACCAGCTAGATCTACTGTCTCTATTATATTATGACAGACCAGCTAGATCTACTGTCTCTATTATATTATGACAGACCAGCTAGATCTACTGTCTCTATTATATTATGACAGACCAGCTAGATCTACTGTCTCTATTATATTATGACAGACCAGCTAGATCTACTGTCTCTATTATATTATGACAGACCAGCTAGATCTACTGTCTCTATTATATTATGACAGACCAGCTAGATCTACTGTCTCTATTATATTATGACAGACCAGCTAGATCTACTGTCTCTATTATATTATGACAGACCAGCTAGATCTACTGTCTCTATTATATTATGACAGACCAGCTAGATCTACTGTCTCTATTATATTATGACAGACCAGCTAGATCTACTGTCTCTATTATATTATGACAGACCAGCTAGATCTACTGTCTCTATTATATTATGACAGACCAGCTAGATCTACTGTCTCTATTATATTATGACAGACCAGCTAGATCTACTGTCTCTATTATATTATGACAGACCAGCTAGATCTACTGTCTCTATTATATTATGACAGACCAGCTAGATCTACTGTCTCTATTATATTATGACAGACCAGCTAGATCTACTGTCTCTATTATATTATGACAGACCAGCTAGATCTCCTGTCTCTATTATATTATGACAGACCAGCTAGATCTACTGTCTCTATTATATTATGACAGACCAGCTCAATATACTGTCTCTATTATATGATGACAGACCAGCAAGATCTACTGTCTCTAATATTTTATAACAGACCAGCTAGATCTACTGTCTCTATTATATTGTGACAGACCAGCTAGATCTACTGTCTCTATTACATTATGACAGACCAGCAAGATTTACTGTCTCTATTATATTATGACAGACAAGCTAGATCTACTGTCTCTATTATATTCTGATAGACCACCTATATCTACTGTCTCTATTATATTATGACAGACCAGCTAGATCTACTGCCTCTATTATAATATGACAGACCAGTTAGATCTACTGTCTCTATTATATTATGACAGACCAGCTAGATCTCCTGTCTCTATTATATTATGACAGACCAGCTAGATCTACTGTCTCTATTATATTATGACAGACCAGCTAGATCTACCGTCTCTATTATATTATGACAGACCAGCTAGATCTACTGTCTCTATTATATTATGACAGACCAGCTAGATCTACTGTCTCTATTATATTATGACAGACCAGCTAGATCTACTGTCTCTATTATATTATGACAGACCAGCTAGATCTACTGTCTCTATTATATTATGACAGACCAGCTAGATCTACTGTCTCTATTATATTATGACAGACCAGCTAGATCTACTGTCTCTATTATATTATGACAGACCAGCTAGATCTACTGTCTCTATTATATTATGACAGACCAGCTAGATCTACTGTCTCTATTATATTATGACAGACCAGCTAGATCTACTGTCTCTATTATATTATGACAGACCAGCAGTCTCTATTATATTATGACAGACCAGCTAGATCTACTGTCTCTATTATATTATGATCTCTGTCTCTATTATATTATGACAGACCAGCAAGATCTACTGTCTCTATTATATTATGACAGACCAGCTAGATCTACTGTCTCTATTATATTATGACAGACCAGCTAGATCTACTGTCTCTATTATATTATGACAGACCAGCTAGATCTACTGTCTCTATTATATTATGACAGACCAGCTAGATCTACTGTCTCTATTATATTATGACAGACCAGCTAGATCTACTGTCTCTATTATATTATGACAGACCAGCTAGATCTACTGTCTCTATTATATTATGACAGACCAGCTAATCTACTGTCTCTATTATATTATGACAGACCAGCTAGATCTACTGTCTCTATTATTTTATAACAGACCAGCTAGATCTACTGCCTATTTTATATTGTGACAGACCAGCTAGATCTACTGTCTCTATTATATTATGTCAGACCAGAAAGATCTACTGTCTCTATTATATTATGACTGACCAGCTAGATCTACTGCCTCTTTTCTAGTATGACAGACGAGCTAGACCTAAGGTCTCAATTATATTATGACAGACCAGCTAGAACTACTGTCTCTATTATATTATGGCAGACCAGCTAGATCTACTGTCTCTATTATATTATGACAGACCAGCTAGATCTACTGTCTCTATTATATTATGACAGACCAGCTAGATCTACTGTCTCTATTATATTATGACAGACCAGCTAGATCTACTGTCTCTATTATATTATGACAGACCAGCTAGATATACTGTCTCTATTATATTATGACAGACCAGCTAGATCTACTGTCTCTATTATATTATGACAGACCAGCTAGATCTACTGTCTCTATTATATTATGACAGACCAGCTAGATCTACTGTCTCTATTATATTATGACAGACCAGCTAGATCTACTGTCTCTATTATATTATGACAGACCAGCTAGATCTACTGTCTCTATTATATTATGACAGACCAGCTAGATCTACTGTCTCTATTATATTATGACAGACCAGCTAGATCTACTGTCTCTATTATATTATGACAGACCAGCTAGATCTACTGTCTCTATTATATTATGACAGACCAGCTAGATCTACTGTCTCTATTATATTATGACAGACCAGCTAGATCTACTGTCTCTATTATATTATGACAGACCAGCTAGATCTACTGTCTCTATTATATTATGACAGACCAGCTAGATCTACTGTCTCTATTATATTATGACAGACCAGCTAGATCTACTGTCTCTATTATATTATGACAGACCAGCTAGATCTACTGTCTCTATTATATTATGACAGACCAGCTAGATCACCTGTCTCTATTATATTATGACAGACCAGCTAGATCTACTGTCTCTATTATATTATGACAGACCAGCTAGATCTACTGTCTCTATTATATTATGACAGACCAGCTAGATCTACTGTCTCTATTATATTATGACAGACCAGCTAGATCTCCTGTCTCTATTATATTATGACAGACCAGCTAGATCTACTGTCTCTATTATATTATGACAGACCAGCTCAATATACTGTCTCTATTATATGATGACAGACCAGCAAGATCTACTGTCTCTAATATTTTATAACAGACCAGCTAGATCTACTGTCTCTATTATATTGTGACAGACCAGCTAGATCTACTGTCTCTATTACATTATGACAGACCAGCAAGATTTACTGTCTCTATTATATTATGACAGACAAGCTAGATCTACTGTCTCTATTATATTCTGATAGACCACCTATATCTACTGTCTCTATTATATTATGACAGACCAGCTAGATCTACTGCCTCTATTATAATATGACAGACCAGTTAGATCTACTGTCTCTATTATATTATGACAGACCAGCTAGATCTCCTGTCTCTATTATATTATGACAGACCAGCTAGATCTACTGTCTCTATTATATTATGACAGACCAGCTAGATCTACCGTCTCTATTATATTATGACAGACCAGCTAGATCTATTGTCTCTATTATATTATGACAGACCAGCTAGATCTACTGTCTCTATTATATTATGACATACCAGATAGATCTACTGTCTCTATTATATTATGACAGACCAGTAAGATATACTGTCTCTATTATATTATGACAGACCAGCTAGATCTACCGTCTCTATTATATTATGACAGACCAGCTAGATCTCCTGTCTCTATTATATTATGACAGACCAGCTAGATCTACTGTCTCTATTATATTATGACAGACCAGCTCAATATACTGTCTCTATTATATGATGACAGACCAGCAAGATCTACTGTCTCTAATATTTTATAACAGACCAGCTAGATCTACTGTCTCTATTATATTGTGACAGACCAGCTAGATCTACTGTCTCTATTATATTATGACAGACCAGCTAGATCTACTGTCTCTATTATATTATGACAGACCAGCTAGATCTACTGTCTCTATTATATTATGACAGACCAGCTAGATCTACTGTCTCTATTATATTATGACAGACCAGCTAGATCTACTGTCTATTATATTATGACAGACCAGCTAGATCTACTGTCTCTATTATATTATGACAGACCAGCTAGATCTACTGTCTCTATTATATTATGACAGACCAGCTAGATCTACTGTCTCTATTATATTATGACAGACCAGCTAGATCTACTGTCTCTATTATATTATGACAGACCAGCTAGATCTACTGTCTCTATTATATTATGACAGACCAGCTAGATCTACTGTCTCTATTATATTATGACAGACCAGCTAGATCTACTGTCTCTATTATATTATGACAGACCAGCTAGATCTACTGTCTCTATTATATTATGACAGACCAGCTAGATCTACTGTCTCTATTATATTATGACAGACCAGCTAGATCTACTGTCTCTATTATATTATGACAGACCAGCTAGATCTACTGTCTCTATTATATTATGACAGACCAGCTAGATCTACTGTCTCTATTATATTATGACAGACCAGCTAGATCTACTGTCTCTATTATATTATGACAGACCAGCTAGATCTACTGTCTCTATTATATTATGACAGACCAGCTAGATCTCCTGTCTCTATTATATTATGACAGACCAGCTAGATCTACTGTCTCTATTATATTATGACAGACCAGCTCAATATACTGTCTCTATTATATGATGACAGACCAGCAAGATCTACTGTCTCTAATATTTTATAACAGACCAGCTAGATCTACTGTCTCTATTATATTGTGACAGACCAGCTAGATCTACTGTCTCTATTACATTATGACAGACCAGCAAGATTTACTGTCTCTATTATATTATGACAGACCAGCTAGATCTCCTGTCTCTATTATATTATGATAGACCACCTATATCTACTGTCTCTATTATATTATGACAGACCAGCTAGATCTACTGCCTCTATTATATTATGTCAGACCAGCTAGATCTACCGTCTCTATTATATTATGACAGACCAGCTAGATCTCTGACAGACCAGCTCTACTGTCTCTATTATATTATGACAGACCAGCTAGATCTACTGTCTCTAATATATTATGACAGACCATATTATGACAGACCAGCTAGATCTACTGTCTCTATTATATTATGACAGACCAGCTAGATCTACTGTCTCTATTATATTATGACAGACCAGCTAGATCTACTGTCTCTATTATATTATGACAGACCAGCTAGATCTACTGTCTCTATTATCTACTGTCTCTATTATATTATGATGACAGACCAGCTAGATCTACTGTCTCTATTATATTATGACAGACCAGCTACTACTGTCTCTATTATATTATGACAGACCAGCTAGATCTACTGTCTCTATTATATTATGACAGACCAGCTAGATCTACTGTCTCTATTATATTATGACAGACCAGCTAGATCTACTGTCTCTATTATATTATGACAGACCAGCTAGATCTACTGTCTCTATTATATTATGACAGACCAGCTAGATCTACTGTCTCTATCTATTATATTATGACAGACCAGTCTACTGTCTCTATTATATTATGACAGACCAGCTAGATCTACTGTCTCTATTATATTATGACAGACCAGCTAGATCTACTGTCTCTATTATATTATGACAGACCAGCTAGATCTACTGTCTCTATTATATTATGACAGACCAGCTAGATCTACTACTGTCTCTATTATATTATGACAGACCAGCTAGATCTACTGTCTCTATTATATTATGACAGACCAGCTAGATCTACTGTCTCTATTATATTATGACAGACCAGCTAGATCTACTGTCTCTATTATATTATGACAGACCAGCTAGATCTCTGTCTCTATTATATTATGACAGACCAGCTAGATCTACTGTCTCTATTATATTATGACAGACCAGCTCAATATACTGTCTCTATTATATGATGACAGACCAGCAAGATCTACTGTCTCTAATATTTTATAACAGACCAGCTAGATCTACTGTCTCTATTATATTGTGACAGACCAGCTAGATCTACTGTCTCTATTACATTATGACAGACCAGCAAGATTTACTGTCTCTATTATATTATGACAGACAAGCTAGATCTACTGTCTCTATTATATTCTGATAGACCACCTATATCTACTGTCAGCTAGATCTACTGTCTCTATTATATTATGACAGACCAGCTAGATCTACTGTCTCTATTATATTATGACAGACCAGCTAGATCTACTGTCTCTATTATATTATGACAGACCAGCTAGATCTACTGTCTCTATTATATTATGACAGACCAGCTAGATCTACTGTCTCTATTATATTATGACAGACCAGCTAGATCTACTGTCTCTATTATATTATGACAGACCAGCTAGATCTACTGTCTCTATTATATTATGACAGACCAGCTAGATCTACTGTCTCTATTATATTATGACAGACCAGCTAGATCTACTGTCTCTATTATATTATGACAGACCAGCTAGATCTACTGTCTCTATTATATTATGACAGACCAGCTAGATCTACTGTCTCTATTATATTATGACAGACCAGCTAGATCTACTGTCTCTATTATATTATGACAGACCAGCTAGATCTACTGTCTCTATTATATTATGACAGACCAGCTAGATCTACTGTCTCT
>NW_024607707.1:7500-34475 GCF_018296145.1 Oncorhynchus tshawytscha | reverse complement strand
TTCCTCCCACGCAGCTGTACTGTACATTAATTGATGACTGAATGAATGAACAGGGGTATACACTGTTGTTTCTCTTGTCACCCCTACTAAAGGATAATACCCTTTCTGTTCCTGAACCCACTGTCCCCCACTGTCTCTCACTGTCCTCACTGTCCCCCACTGTCCTCACTGTCCTCACTGTCCTCACTCTGCATCTACACCCAGCCCACACAGTCGACTCTGGACCCAGGTGGATCTGACTGGGAAGACCTGGGGAGAATCTGACTCGCTCTCTCTCTCTCTTTCTTTCACTCTTTCTCCATCTCTCTTTCTCTCCTCTTCCTCTCTCCTTTCTTCCCTCCTTCTATCTCCTCTCTCTCCCCGTTCACACAGTTAATACCTGCAATATAAACACAAAACTACTCATATAGCTAGAAATCTACTGAAATCCCTGAATTCCACCATTCCTGTCTGCAACTCCTAGGAGTAGACCATAGATATACAAATGGTAGATGTCCATCATTCTTACATGGAAGAAGTTTGGAACCACCAAGACTCTTTCTAGAGCTGCCCACCCGGACAAACTGAGGAATCAGGGAGAAGTGACTTCGTCAGGGAGGTGACCAAGAACAATGGTCACTCTGACAGAGCTCTAGAGTTCCTCTGTGGAGATTGGAGAACCTTCCAGAAAGACAACCATCTCTGCAGAACTCCACCAATCAGGCCTTTATGGTAGAGTGGTTAGACGGAAGCCACTCCTCAGTATAAGGCACATGACAGCCTGCTTGGAGTTTGCCAAAAGCCACCTGAAGACTCTCAGACAATGAGAAACAATATTATCTGGTCTGATGAAACGAAAGATTTAACTCTTGACCTGCATGCCAAGCGTTACATCTGGAGGAAACCAGGCACTATTCCTACGGTGAAGCATGGTGGTGGCAGCATCATGCTGTGTGGTGTCTTTCAGCGGCAGGGACTGGGAGACTAGTCAGGATCGAGGCAAAGATGAACAGAAAAAGTACAGCGAGATCCATGATGAAAACTTGCTCCAGAGAGCTCAGGACCTCAGACTGGGTCGAGGTTCACTATCCAACAGGACAACGACCCTAAGTACACAGCCACGACAACGCAGGAGTGGCTTTGGGACAAATTTCTGAATGTCCTTGAGTGACCCAGCCAGAGCCTAGACTTGAACTCGATAGAACATCTCTGGAGAGACCTGAAAATAGCTGTTCTGCCACACTTCCATCCAACCTGACAGAGCTTGAGAGGATCTGCAGAGAAGAATGGAAGAAACTCCCAAAATACAGGTTGGAGCTTCATACCCAAGAAGACTTTAGGCTGTAATCACTGCCACACGTGCTTCAATAAAGTACTGAGTAAAGGGTCTGAATATTTATGTAAATGTGATATTCTGTTTGTTTATTCATTAATAAATTAGCTAAGTATTCTTCACATCGGTTTTATTTTGTTGTTATCGGTTTATAGTGTGTAGATTCATGAGGGGGTAAAAATACTTAATCAATTTCAGAATAAGGCTGTAACATAACAAAATGTGGAACAAGTCAACGGGTCTGAATACTTTCTGAATGCTCTGTATATAATGAGTTCTATTGAATCATGAGTAGTAGACAGATTAGATTTTTTAAACCTCTTTGGGCTAAGCGTGCCGCTGGCGCGCCACTTCGACTACATCCTTGAAATTGCAGAGCGCAAAATTCAAAATGAAAATGGTGCAATATTAAACATGAATGAAAATACAAGTGTCTCACATCATTTAAAAAGCTTAACTTCTTGTTAATCCAGACGTTTTGTCAGATTTCAAAAAGGCTTTACGGCGAAAGCACACCATGTGATTATCTGAGGACAGCGCCCCCCACTTACAAAAGCACAAAAGCACAAAAACATTTTCCAAACAAGCAGAGGTGTACGAAAGTCAGAAATATCGCAAAATAAATCACTTACCTTTGAAGAACTTCCTTTGTTTGCAATCCCAAAGGGTCTCAGCTACATAACAAATGGTTGTTTTGTTCGATAAAGTCCTTCTTTATATCCCAAAATATTCAGTTTAGTTGGTGCGCTTGATTCAGTAATCCATCGGTTTCCGTCATTTAAAATGCATACAAAGGAATCCCAAAAGTTACCAATAAACTTTGTGACAACGTTACAAATAAACTTCAATTCAATAAACTTCCAAACAAGTCAAACAACCTTCCTCAACATGGCCTATTACCTCCCCTTTCCTCCCCTATTACCTCCCCTTACCTCCCCCTATTACCTCCCCTGGCCTATTACCTCCCCCACACCCACCTACCCAACAAAACTCACCATGCCTTATTACCCATGCCCACACACTCAACATAACTTATTACACACACCCACACACTCAACAATACTTATTACACATTCCCACACCCACCGTGGCTTATTGCACACACCCACACACTCAACATGACTTATTACACACCCACACACTCAACATGACTTATTAAGGACGCCCACAACCAATATGACTTATTACCCACCAACACCCAACATGACTTATTGCACATACCCACACTCAACATGGCTTATTACACACACACACCCACAACCAATATGACTTATTACACACCCACACTCAACATGGCTTATTGTACACCCACACACTCAACATGATTTTTTACACACCCACACACTCAACCTGACTTATTACAAACTCCCACACACTCAGCATGACTTATTACAAACTCCCACACACTCAGCATGACTTATTACAAACTCCCACACACTCAGCATGACTTATTACACACGCCCACACACTCATCATGACTTATTACACACGCCCACACACTCATCATGACTTATTACGCACACCCTGACACCCAACATGGCGTATTATACACAAACACTCAACATGGCTTATTACACACAGACCCACAACCAATATGACTTATTACACACCCACACTCAACATGCCTTATTACACACACTCCCACACTCAACATGGCATATTACACATGCCCACACACTCAACATTACTTTTATTACGCGCCACACACAACCAGTAGGACTTATTACACACCCACACACCAACATGGCTTATTACACACGCACACCCACGACCAATATGACTTATTACACACCCACACTCAACATGACTTATTACACACTCCCACACACTCATCATGGCTTATTACACACACCCACACACTCAACATTGCTTATTACACACCCACACACTCAAAATGAGTTATTGCACACCCACACACTCAACATGACGTATTAAACACCCACACACGCAGCATTACTTATTACACACACTCACAACCAATATGACTTATTACACACATTCTCACATGTCTTATTACACACCCACACACTGCATGACTTATTACACACGCTCACAACCGATAGGACTTATTACACACTCCCACACACTCATCATGACTTATTACACACGCCACACACTCAGTATGGCTTATTACACACGCACACACCTAACATGACTTATTCCACTCCCACACTCAACATGGCGTATTACACACCCACACAATCAACATGATTCATTACACACCCACACACTGTGTTCTCAGATCCTGTGGACTGCGCCATGTTGATCTCCTTCATTCTGAACACTGCTGAGATATGACCCCGTCTTCCACTCTCCAGTCAGAATATTGTTTTAAGACTCCAGAGATCCTTCAGAGATCCTATGGATTAATGGACTTCATGGTGTGTGTGAGGGAGAAAGAGAGAGAGAGAACTAGAGAGAGACACAGAGAAAGAGAGAGAGACAGAGAAAGAGGGAGACAGAGAAAGAGAGAGAGAGAGAGACAGAGAAAGAGAGAGAGACAGAGAAATAGGGAGACAGAGAAAGAGAGAGAGAGAAAGAGACAGAGAATGAGAGCGAGAGAGAGAGAGACACACAGTGAAAGAGAGAGAAAGAGAGAGAGAGAGAGAGAGAGAGAGAGAGAGAGAGAGAGAGAGAGTTGCCACAAGAAAAGGGCAACCAATAAAGGACAAACACCATTGTAGGTACAATTTTATGTCTATTTATTTTCCCTTTTGTACTTTAGTTATTTGCACATCAATACAACACTGTATATAGCCATAATATGACATTTGAAATGTCTCTACTCTTTTGGAACCTTTGTGAGTGTAATGTTATCTGTACAATTTTTATTGTGTATTTGACTTTTGTTTATTATCTATTTCACTTGCTTTGACAATGTAAACACATGTTTCCCATGCCAATAAAGATATTGAACTGAAATTGAATTGAGAGAGAGTGCCAGAGAGGGAGACAGAGAACGAGAGAGAAAGACAGAGGGAGAGAGAGGTAGAGAGAGAGAGGTAGAGAGAGAGAAATAGAGAGTGAAATAGAGAGAGATAAAGATAATGCTATATAAAACCCATCTGCATGTGTGTGTATGTGGCATGGATATTTGATTTACAGTGGAAGATCAGAACAACATAAGGATATTTGTCTGGAGGAAAAACCCTTAAGTCTGAGTATAATTTCAACACTCCACCTCTCATCCCCCAAATCCTCAGAGCCTGCTGTGTGCCGTGAGTTAGTTAGGTGGACAGAGGAGTATTGGACTGTTGCCTAGGGCCACTGGTGTACCACTTGTCTACCAAAATGTTCTCAGCCTCATTGTAAAATGTCATAGAATAGCATCAGATTAGCTATGAAAAGGCACATATTTCTCTTTGCCTCATGGCAATATGTGTAGAGTTGCAGGGAGTTATACTGAACACAAATATAAAGCATATCAAATTAAATGGTATTTGTCACATACTCCGAACACGTCAGGTGTAGACCTTTACAGTGAAATGCTTACTGACAAGAACCCCCACCCCCCAAAAAAAAGTAGGAGATAAGAATAACAAATCATTAAAGAGCAGCAGTAAATCAAGATGGAGGGGCTACGTACAGGAGTACCGGTACAGAGTCAATGTGTCAATGAGCGGGGCACCGTGTCGAGGTAATTGAGGTAATTATTTACATGTACTGTAGATTTATTAAAATGGCTATGTACAGATAATAACAGAGAGTAGCAGCAGCGTAGGGGAAGGGGGGGGGGGCAGAGCAAATAGTCTGGGTAGCCATTTGATTAGCTGTTCAGGTGTCTTATGGCTTGAGGGTAGAAGCTGTTTAGAAGCCTCTTGGACCTAGCACTCCGGTACCGCTTGCCATGCTGTAGCAGAGTGAACAGTCTATGACTAGGGTGGCTGGAGTCTTTGACAATTTTTAGGGCCTTCCTCTGACACCGCCTGGTATAGAGGTCCTGGATGGCAGGAAGCATGGCTCCGCTGTAGTGCCTTGCGGTCGGAGGCCGAGCAGTTGCCATACTAGGCAGTGATGCAACCCATCAGGATGTTCTCAAAAACCTTTTGAGAATCTGAGGACCCATGCCAAATCTTTTCAGTCTCCGGAGAGGGAATAGGTTTTGTCATGTCCTCTTCACGACTGTCTTGGTGTGCTTGGACCATGTTAGTTTGTTGGTGATCTGGACGCCAAGGAATGGCAATTACTTTTTTCCCTCATATCGTTTCTCGGTGGCTATACACAGCTACAGTTTCATGTATCATTTGGTTAGCTAGCAAGACGTTAAATTACTATTATACAGTTAGTGAATTTGTATATGCTATCCATTCTGATTTCACACTCAGAGCACTGAGTGTGCCAGAGCAGAGAAAAACTGAGGAATTTACCAAATTGCAACACCTGCTGAACATGACTGGTGTCAGTAAACGTAGACAAAAAAAAGTTAATTAGTAAAGAACGCTCTAGATAACATGTAAACAGCCTAACCAGCTAACCAGCTACAGTGAATAAAATAGTCAGAGTGAGGTGTTCATTTGTGTCTCTCATTTGTGTCTGGAAGTCGCTAGCTAGCAAGATAGCCAACTTTAACCAGTTAGCTTGGGTGCTTGATTGGGGCAAGCATGCATTTGCAGGAAATCTGTAGAAGAACTAGGAGGCTACAATTCTCCATTGTTTATTTGTGCAATTTGATGGCCATCTAGCCGAAAAAGTTTGATAGGGTTGTCTAATGTTCCTTTGTTAGATTTTATCATCTTGCTCTGGCTAGCATTAGTTGTTGATCTTGTTGTTGTTGATGTGCATAACTAAGGGAGAGAGAGATTACCTTTTCATTGTTGTTTGAGCAATAGGACTGTAAAGTTCCGAAATGTAAGAGGACTCCCGTGGTGTTTAGGTATTTGCGAAAATCCATTCAGGTGTATTTTGTGGTCTTTGGTGAATGCGTTCTAATGATCTAAAGTCACGCTATTGCAACTTCCTGTAAGCAAACGATCCAGTTCAAAGTGAATGATGTCATGTGGCACATGGCTTGTTTGTATAAAGATCTACTGTAGCTCTGATTGACTATAGTGCATCGGTCTGTGTCGACTCCGGTCCTGGACAAGACAAATGTTTTGATTTGGTTTTATTTGCTGCAATGTCTGTTAATTGTCCAAATGCATGTCTGCTTTCCCACTCTATATTGCTAGTAAACGTCATTCCCAAACTGGTCAGAATTGAAGGAAAGATGGGATGGTGCTAAATACAGGGAAATTCTTGAGGGAAACCTGTTTCAGTCTTCAAGAGATTTGAGACTGGGATGGAGGTTCACCTTCCAGCAGGACAATGAATCTAGCATACTGCTAATGCAACACTTGAGTGGTTTAAGGGGAAACATTTAAATGTCTTGGAATAGCCTAGTCAAAGCCCAGACCTCAATCCAATTGAGAATCTGTGGTATGACTTAAAGATTGCTGTACACCAGTGGAACCCATCCAACTTGAAGGAGCTGGAGCAGTTTTCCCTTGAAGAATGGGCAAAAAATCCCAGTGGCTAGATGTGCCAAGCTGATAGAGACATACTCCAAGAGACTTGCAGCTTTAACTGCTGCAAAAGGTGGCTCTACAAAGTATTGACTTTGGGGGGGGGTGAATAGTTATGCAAGCTCAGGTTTTCGTTTTTTTGTTGGTCTTATTTCTTGTTTGTTTAAAACCAACCTATTTCAAGGACGTCCTGATTTAATCCTGATCTGTTTACATCACTGAGTGATACATCTTTTGGTGATAAGAGTCTGAAGTGTTATGAGTGTTGTCAGTGTGTTATGATTAGCTAGATTAGAAAGGATTAGTTTATTTGTGTTGTGCTACTGGGTTCCAAGAATGATGGAATCTACCTCTTCATGAAAATACTGCAGTGACTTCAGAAAGTACTCACACCGCTGGAATCTTTTCCACACGTTGTTCCATTACAGCCTGAATTTAAAATGATTCAATATTAAAAATGTTGTCCCTGGCCTACACACAATAATCTAATTATGTTTTTAGAAATTAACAAATGATTTCTCGATGTCACGTTCTGACCTTAGTTCCTTTGTTTTTGTCTTTGTTTTAGTATGGTCAGGGCGTGAGTTGGGGTGGGCAGTCTGTTTGTTTTTCTATGTTGGTTTTTCGGCCTAGAATGGTTCTCAATCAGAGGCAGCTGTCAATTGTTGTCCCTGATTGAAAATCATACTTTGGTAGCCTGGGTTTCACTTTTGGTTTGTGGGTGTTTGTTTCCGTGTGAGTGTTTGGTCCACACGGTACTGTTTCGTTTTGTTCACATCATTTATTGTTTTGTTCCAGTGTTCAGTTTGTTTATTATAAAGACATGAACACTTACCACGCTGCACCTTGGTCCTCCTCTCTATCTCCAGACGACATCCATTACACTTGAGTCAATAAGTATTCAAACGCCTTGTTGTGGCAAGCCTAAATATGTTGAGGAGTAAAATGTGCTTACCAAGTCACATAATAAGTTGCATGCTCACTCTATGTGCAATAATAGTGTTAAACATGATTTTTGAATGACTACCTCATCTCTGTACCCCACATGTGCAATTATCTGTAAGGTTCCTCGACTGAGCAGTACATTTGTAAAACAGATTCAGCCATAAAGACCTGTGGGGTTTTCGAATGCCTTGCAAAGAAGGGCACCTATTGGTAAAAAAGAAGAGAATATCCCTTTGAGCATGGTGAAGTTATTCATTACACTTTGGATGGTGTATCAATACACCACTACGAAGATATTTGATAACATTTTTAATTTGTTCTTTACTATTAAAGTCAAGAGAAATGCATTGAATAACACATTCATAAATGGCAAAAAAAGACAGTCAAAAAATAAATCATGAGATACAAGATCTTGAAGTGTATCTAGGAGATATAAGAAAGCTCAGGACATTATAATAAAACAAACACATATCCTACCCTTTTTGGGGTAGACACAAAATTTCCTTCATCCTTCCATTCATTTACTTAAACCGGTACCTGTTACCTTCAGACGAGTCCCATGACACTTGTGAGGGTCGTAGAGCAAAACGGAAACCAACAACATTGTAGTTCCTCCACAACACTAACCTAATTGACAGAGTGAAAAGCCTGTAGGCTAAAAAAAACGTATTCCAAAACATGCATCCTGTTTGCAACAAGGTACTAAAGTAATACGGCAACAAATGTGGCAAAGCAATTCACTTTTTGTCCTGAATACAAAGTGTTATGTTTGGGTCAAATTCAATACCACTCTCCATATTTTCTAGCATAGTGGTGGCTGCATCATGTTATGGGTATGCTTGTAATCGATAAGTACTGAGGAGTTTTTCAGGATAAAAAATAAACTGAATGGAACTAAGCACAGGCAAAATCCTAGAGGAAAACCTGGTTCAGTCTGCTTTCCACCTTTCAGCAGGACAATGACCTAAAATACAAGGCCAAATCTACACTGGAGTTACCTTCCAAGACAGTGAATGTTCCTGAGTGGCAATGTTCCTGAATCTATGGCAATACCTGCAAATGGTTGTCTAGCAATGATCAACAACCTATTTGACAGAGCTTGAAGAATGTTGAAAATAAATGGCCAAATATTATACAATAGGTGTGCAAAGCTAGAGACTTACCCAGAAAGACTCACAGCTCTTAAATGAAAGACTCAAAGCTCTTAGAGACTTAAGAAAGACTCAAAGCTCTTAGAGACTTACAGAAAGACAACCTATTTGAGAGACTTAGAAAGACTCACAGCTTTAGAAGAAAGACTGCTCTTAGAAAATAAATAGAGCTTACAGAAAGACTCACTTAGAGACTTACAAGAAAGACTCCAGGTGTGCAAAGCTCTTTAGAGACTTCACCCCAGAAAGACTCACAGCTCTTAGACTTACACAGTACTCATCCAGAAAGACTCAAAGCTCTTAGACTTACCCAGAAAGACTCACAGCTAGACTTACACAGAAAGACTCACAGCTCTTAGACTTACCCAGAAAGACTCACAGCTCTTAGACTTACCCAGAAAGACTCATAGCTCTTAGAAAGACTCACAGCTCTTCACTGCTCTTAGACTTACCCAGAAAGACTCAGAAAGACTCAGCTCTTAGACTTACCCAGAAAGACTCACAGCTCTTAGAGAAAGACTTCTTAGACCCCAGAAAGACTCACAGCTCTTAGACTTACACAGAAAGACTTCTTAGACTTACCAGAAAGACTCACTGCTCTTAGAGACTTACACAGAAAGACTCACAGCTCATAGAGACTTACCCAGAAAGACTCACTGCTCTTAGAGACTCACAGCTCTTAGACTTACCCAGAAAGACTCACAGCTCTTAGAGACTTACCCAGAAAGACTCACAGCTCATAGAGACTTACCCAGAAAGACTCACAGCTCTTAGACTTACACAGAAAGACTCACAGCTCTTAGACTTACACAGAAAGACTCACAGCTCTTAGACTTACACAGAAAGACTCACAGCTCATAGAGACTTACACAGAAAGACTCACAGCTCTTAGACTTACACAGAAAGACTCACAGCTCTTAGACTTATCCAGAAAGACTCACAGCTCTTAGACTTACCCAGAAAGACTCATAGCTCTTAGAGACTTACACAGAAAGACTCACAGCTCATAGAGACTTACCCAGAAAGACTCACTGCTCTTTAGACTTACACAGAAAGACTTCATAGAGACTTACAGAAAGACTCACAGCTCTTAGAGACTTACACAGAAATACTCACAGCTCTTAGAGACTTACCCAGAAATACTCACAGCTCTTAGACTTACCCAGAAATACTCACAGCTCTTAGACTTACCCAGAAATACTCACAGCTCTTAGACTTACCCAGAAATACTCACAGCTCTTAGACTTACCCAGAAATACTCACAGCTCTTAGACTTACCCAGAAATACTCACAGCTCTTAGACTTACCCAGAAATACTCACAGCTCTTAGACTTACCCAGAAATACTCACAGCTCTTAGAGAAGTACCCAGAAAGACTCACAGCTGCCAAAGGTGATTCTAACATGTAAATACTTATGTCAATTAGATATTTCTGTATTTCATATTGAATAAATGATCTAACATTTCTCAAAACATTTCCACTTTGTCATTATGGGGTAGTGTGTGTAGATCAGTAAGAGAAAAACAATATTAGATCCATTTTCAATTCAGGCTGTAACACAATAAAATGTGTACTATGTTAAGGGGTTTGAATACTTTCTGAAGGCACGGTATGCCAACTAACGTGCTCTAATATACAACTTTGAAAAATACAGCTATCCTGTAATCAGATAATACAAACCGTACAGTATATTCAAGAACAGCCAAAAAGCATGTCTCGGTTTCAAATCAGATTTCCTCAATGACATTAAAAGGAATAATAATCATTTTAATACGATGTTGAACAGAATTCTGACGGACTTAATTTTATCGAATGAAAACTACCTCAAGGGATGTTATGGAATATTTGTTTAGTCAGAACATCAATTTCCTGTGGCATGACTGGGACTAGGATTGCTATGTTTGGGTAATACATGTATCAAAGGCAGGCATGCCTATGGAAGCACTTCAATAAAAATAATAACGAACAATAGAACGACTCCCAAAATAGGAGTTTAGATCAGAGAATGAGACATCAGTCGTTTTCTGTGTTTGGAGGGATTATCTCTGCCTTTGTTTTGTCACACTTTTTTTTATCTGTGATCTGTAGCTCATGTGTTTGGATAGCTGTGGGCAGAGGCAGGGCCACATTTCTACTGAAGGACATATCTCAGGGGATAGAGAAAGACTTTCCCATACAACCTTATGACATCACCCCTGACAGCTTCATCAGGAAGGACTGCCAGCCAACAGAGGCTAAGGCTTAAAAGATCTCAACCTCCTGTGTTCTCACTGATCTCACAGTCTGTCTGTCTGGCTGGTTATTGTTGGCTCAGAACACACACATATACATATACATATACACACACACACACACACACACAAAGACATATACACACGAAGACATATACACACGCAAATATGAACACAATCACTAGAATGTCATGGGCTAACCTTGTAATCAAGTCGTCAAAGCTACTTTAGGCTGCTACTGTGTGAGTTGAGAGTGCTATGGACACACACACACACACACACACACACACACACACACACACACACACACACACACACACACACACACACACACACACACACACACACACACACACACACACACACACACACACACACATCCTCTAGAAAACTGCCAAGCCTCTCTCTTGTTCCTGGACTCAAGGGTGAACCCTTGCTTCAAGTACAGAAGAACAAGAACGACTTTTTAAAATAAAATATATACCACACCCCCTTGGGCTTTATTGCTTAAATATTCTAGATCCTATTCTATTTGATTATATTCTACTCTATTCTATTATGTTCTATTTGATTATATTATATTATATTCTACTCTATTCTATTCTATTTGGTTATATTCTACTCTATTCTATTATGTTCTATTTGATTATATTGTACTCTACTCTATTATATTCTATTTGATTATATTCTACTCTATTCTATTATGTTCTATTTGATTATATTATATTTGATTATATTCTACACTACTCTATTATGTTCTATTTGATTATATTCTACTCTATTATATTATGTTCTATTTGATTATATTATATTATATTCTACTCTATTCTATTCTATTCTATTCTATTTGGTTATATTCTACTCTATTCTATTATGTTCTATTTGATTATATTGTACTCTACTCTATTATATTCTATTTGATTATATTCTATTATGTTCATTTGATTATATTATATTTGATTATATTCTCTATTATGTTCTATTTGATTATATTATATTTGATTATATTCTACACTACTCTATTATGTTCTATTTGATTATATTCTACTCTATTATATTATGTTCTATTTGATTATATTATATTATATTCTACTCTATTCTATTCTATTCTATTCTATTTGGTTATATTCTACTCTATTCTATTATGTTCTATTTGATTATATTGTACTCTACTCTATTATATTCTATTTGATTATATTCTACTCTATTCTATTATGTTCTATTTGATTATATTATATTTGATTATATTCTACACTACTCTATTATGTTCTATTTGATTATATTCTACTCTATTCTATTATGTTCTATTTGATTATATTATATTTGATTATATTCTACACTACTCTATTATGTTCTATTTGATTATATTCTACTCTATTATATTATGTTCTATTTGATTATATTCTATTTGATTATATTCTACACTACTCTATTATGTTCTATTTGATTATATTCTACTCTATTATATTATGTTCTATTTGATTATATTATATTCTACTCTATTCTATTCTATTCTATTTGGTTATATTCTACTCTATTCTATTATGTTCTATTTGATTATATTGTACTCTACTCTATTATATTCTATTTGATTATATTCTACTCTATTCTATTATGTTCTATTTGATTATATTATATTTGATTATATTCTACACTACTCTATTATGTTCTATTTGATTATATTCTACTCTATTATATTATGTTCTATTTGATTATATTCTATTTGATTATATTCTACACTACTCTATTATGTTCTATTTGATTATATTCTACACTATTCTATTATGTTCTATTTGATTATATTCTACTCTAATCTGTTCTATTTGATTCCATTCTATTCATCGGACCATTTTAGACCATCTTTAGACATTGAAGGTAGGACTGTAAACTATGAATGAAGCAGATATGCTACCTCAACAACAGCCACCTAGAGCTCTCTCTCTCTGAGAAGTACCAGGAAGTGTTGAATGAGGACAGACAGAGCCGGCCAGAAGCAAGAGCAGCTGGGGTCAGGGCTGGTAACGGTGTGTGAAGTTGAATCAGCATCACAGACATGGCTGCAGCTCTATCAGAGAAGATACTGGAGCATGGAGACAAGATAATAGCTCAGAGTCTGTCTTCCATGTATTAGAGCGGCTAGCATAACCAGATTAACCAAATGTGCATGGATAGGTTTTAATTAAAGGTTGCGATACCATTGATATAACGCTCAGGCTATAAAAGCCAGTGACCAGAAAATGGCATCAACTTTACCATGCATTGTTGTGTTGGAGGGGAGATGGACTGTCAGTGACGTCACCAACCATCTGCTGTTGATGCTTCTCTGTGTGTGTGTATGTATGTGTATGTATGTGTGTGTGTGTGTGTGTGTGTGTGTGTGTGTGTGTGTGTGTGTGTGTGTGTGTGTGTGTGTGTGTGTGTGTGTGTGTGTGTGTGTGAGTGTACTTTCTAGAATCTCAGTGTCAGCTACAGTCCTACTTCTAACAACACGTACTAGACAGTAAGTCAGTTATGGACTGAACGCTAGTAGACACTGTGACCTTATCTGCAGGGGTCAAGTACATCCCGTTGCCCTTGACGATATTGCAGCGCAGCCAACCTCCCTCCACTCCACCCTGTCTAACTGGGGATAACATAGATCAAACTAAGTGCTATTTCCAAGTCAGTGTTCATCCTATGGATGTGCTCTACCAGATACCTTCCCCTCCCCAGTCCTCTAATTGGTAAAATACCTTCCCCTCCCCAGTCCTGTAAGGGTTAAATACCTTCCCCTCCCCAGTCCTCTAATTGGTTAAATACCTTCCCTCTCCAGTCCTGTAAGGGTTAAATACCTTCCCCTCCCCAGTCCTGTAAGGGTTAAATACCTTCCCTTCTACCCCGACCTCAACCCCACCTCATCTAAACCGTATTTCACCCCATCCTCCCCTCCCCAACCTCTGGCCCCCTCCTTTAGAGTTTAATGGGACAGACGCCCTCTGAAGAGAATGTTAATTACAGTGAATGATCAGTTTACTAACTGAACCCAATGACAATCATCTCAGACTCCAATAACTGGACAGTGGCCAGCGTTGATAGTATACTTCAGAAATGGACCGCTCCTAACTTCCTTCCTCGAGGTCATGGATTGGTTACAGAAGTAGAGCAGTTACTGTAACTTCCAAAATAAAGGAAACACCAACATAAAGTGAACAAATAAGGCGTTGGGCCAAAACAGTCTCAATGAACCTTGCCGTAGATTCTACAACTACAAGTGTCTGGAACTCTATTAGAGGGATACAACACCGATTTTCATTGAGAAAACCCATCATTTGGTGTTTTGTTGATGGTGGTGTTAAATGCTGTCTCAGGCACTGTTCCAGAATCTCCCATAAGTTTTAATTGGGTTGAGATCTGATGACTTAGACGGCCATGGCATATGGTTTACATAATCTTCATGTTCATCAAACCATTTAGTGACCACTGCACCCTGTGGCTAGGGACAATAGCCATGGTGGCCAAAACAATGGCCTGCCCAGCATTTTTATACATGGTCATAAGCATGATGGGATGTTAATTGCCACATAGGTATGGGGTTATTTGTGATGGGCTGTGTGAGTGTGTGTGTGTGTGTGTGTGTGTGTGTGTGTGTGTTTGAGTCACCACAGAGAAAGACGTTCTAAGGGAAAGAGGAAGCAGCGACTAACGCGTTTTGCAGCTTACCAGCAGATTCCTAACCACCTACAGCAGCCAGACTAGAGGTTTACTGTTTTTTTCTTTAGCATGTCTGGAGTGTCAGATGGGCGGGGCTTCCACTTTGCAACTATCCTATTGGTTCCATTGTGCAAGGCAAGCTCAATCAAGCACAGCTTGAACACAGGTCTGACAGCTAAAAGAAAGAGAAAACATCAGAGATTATGTTTAAAGACCCCTGGAGGTATAGTACGAATTTGGAGGAAAATGTTCCAACAGTGTCATTACGTTTCAAAGATGCACTCAAACACGTGTCTTGTCTTGAGATCCATGGCTGTCTCGGACCTCCTTGTTCATGTCACCTCGTAACCTCGTAACCTCATCATGTTACACAAATACTCTATGTTATTGACAGATAATTCATGTGAACTTTGGAATTATACACACAAACATACATGTACAGAGACAGTGTGAGGGGTGGCCATAACAAATATACTATATATACAAAAGTATGTGGACATCTCTTCAAATTGGTGGATTCATCAATTTCAACCACGTCCTTTGCTGACAGGTATATAAATTCAAGCACACAGCAATGCAATCTCCATAGACAAACATTGGCAGTAGATTAGCCTTACTGAAGAGCTCAGTGACTTTCCATGTGGCACCATCATAGGATGCCACCTCTCCAACAAGTCAGTTCGTCAAATTTCTGCCTTGCTAGAGCTGCCCCGGTCAACTGTAAGTGCTGTTATTGTGAAGTGGAAACGTCTAGGAGCAACAACGGCTCAGCCGCGAAGTGGTAGGCCACACAATTTCACAGAACGGGCCGCCAAGTGCTGGAGCACGTAGTGCATAAGAATTGTCTGTCCTCGGTTGCAACACTCACTACGGAGTTCCAAACTGCCTCTGAAAACATCAGGACAACGTAATGGAACGTAATGGAATATAATCAACGAACAATAACTGTCCATTGAGAACTAAATTAAATGGGTTTCTTTCACCATGCGCGATGCCAAGCGTCAGCTGGAGTTGTGTAAAGCTCGCCACAATTGGAGCAGTGGAAAAGCGTTCTGGATTGAGATGTTGGACGAGCAGGTGTCCACATACTATTGGTCATGTAGTATATGTTGTTGACTTGTCTTCACGTTTGCTTGTCTGTCAACCTCAGGCATTCTGTAACAGTAACCAAATCCTCCCCAAACCCTGATATAAGTGGCCTATATATTGTCTGGTCCTGAAACGTTCCCCCTCCTTACATAGCAGTCAAAATCAGAATCCCATGAGGGCCAAGGGGATTTTCAGTTCTGAATAATCTGCAGCTTTTTGCTGCTGACAAAATGAGAACCATGTGATAGATGATGAACTAATTAAAAGTGTGTTCCCCTCCTTTATCCTCCTGTGAAGTGTGTTCCCCTCCTTTATCCTCCTGTGAAGTGTGTTCCCCTCCTTTATCCTCCTGTGAAGTGTGTTCCTCCTTTATCCTCCTGTGAAGTGTGTTCCCTCCTTTATCCTCCTGTAAAGTGTGTTCCCCTCCTTTATCCTCCTGTGAAGTGTGTTCCCCTCCTTTATCCTCCTGTGAAGTGTGTTCCCCTCCTTTATCCTCCTGTGAAGTGTGTTCCCCTCCTTTATCCTCCTGTGAAGTGTGTTCCCCTCCTTTATCCTCCTGTGAAGTGTGTTCCCCTCCTTTATCCTCCTGTATGTAGAACAAGATATTGAAGTTGCTTTGCTCTCTCTATGGACACACACACACACACACACACACACACACACACACACACCACACACACACACACACACACACACACACACACACACACATAAAACCCCCCCCACACACACAGACACACACACACACACACACACACACACACACACACACACACACATACACAAACACACACCTTTTCACACACACAGATACATAAACGCACACCTTCAACACATACACACACCCAGAGGAAGGAAGAAACTTGTGGTGTTCTCACCTTAGAGTTGCTGAAATAGAGGAAGTCAAGAACTTGGGTGGGCTCTGTTTCTGTAGAGTTGTGGTAAAAGTCACTGTTTCTTGGGTGGTGTTCTGTTTCTTGGGTGGTGTTCTGTTTCTTGGGTGGTGTTCTGTTTCTTGGGTGGTGTTCTGTTTCTTGGGTGGTGTTCTGTTTCTTGGGTGGTGTTCTGTTTCTTGGGTGGTGTTCTGTTTCTTGGGTGGTGTTCTGTTTCTTGGGTGGTGTTCTGTTTCTTGGGTGGTGTTCTGTTTCTTGGGTGGTGTTCTGTTTCTTGGGTGGTGTTCTGTTTCTTGGGCGGTGTTCTGTTCTGTTGCTCTCAACACTTCTGAATGCAGACAGGAGTAACACCCTCCTCTCCAGATAACCACTGATGACATGGTTTCTTGGGCGGTGTTACTGTTTCTTGGGTAGTCTTGTTGTTTCTGGGCAAGTCTACTGTTTCTTGGGTGGTCTTGTTGTTTCTGGACAAGTCTACTGTTTCTTGGGTGGTCTTGTTGTTATCTGGGTGGTGTCTACTGTTTCTACAGTGGTCTTCTTGTTATCTGGACAAGTCTACTGAAGTCTACAGTGGTCTTGTGTTTCTGGGCAAGTGTACTGAAGTCTTGGGTAGTCTTGTTGTTGCTCTGGACAAGTCTACTGAAGTCTACAGTAGTCTTGTTCCTCTCTGGATAAGTCTACTGAAGTCTACAGTGTCTTGGTTATCTGGACAAGTCTACTGAAGTCTACAGTAGTCTTGTAGTTATCTGGACAAGTCTACTGAAGTCTACAGTAGTCTTGTTGTTATCTGGACAAGTCTACTGAAGTCTACAGTAGTCTTGTTGTTATCTGGACAAGTCTACTGAAGTCTACAGTGGTCTTGTTGTTATCTGGACAAGTCTACTGAAGTCTACAGTAGTTGTAGTTGAGAGAGCAGTTTTCCGTCCTCCGTCTTATTGGAAAGTCTGCCCTCCTCTAGTTATATCAGCTCAAACCACTTTCTCTCTTATCAGATCTGTCCTCTCACAGGAAGAGGAGAGGACAGAGGTTGATCTGACATTGTAATGCGTAACCATCTACAGGCCCTGGGTTCAGTGTTAATGGCCTGTTGACAGTCTCAAACCCACCTTTAATCAGTGCATCTGAACTTTATCTGCAGACCTTTAATAGGAAAGGGAAAGGGAGGTGAGAGGTGCGGGGGCTGCCATAATCGACATCCACTTCTTTGGCGCTAGGGGAACAGTGAGTTAACTGCCTTGCTCAGGGGCAGAACGAAGAATTCAGCAACTTATGAATTGTATGCAATATCCAGTGCACATCAAACACTCTGCACATTTCAACTTCATACTGCATCTTCATCTCATGAAGAGTGGTGGTGTAATACAGTTCCTGCTGGGTAGACATACAGTATTCACAGTAGGACAAATTCGCTGTTTTCAGGGATGTCACACCTGGTAGTCTGCAACAACATCCTGGAATGCAAGCTCTCTCTTACGTGCACACGTGGACGTGCACGCTCTCTCTCTCTCTCTCCTTCTCTCTCTCTCTCTCTCTCTCTCTCTGTTCTCTCTCTCTCTCTCTCTCTCTCTCTCCTTTCGCTCTCTCTCTCTCTCTCTCTCTCTCTCTCTCTCTCTCCTCTCTCTCTCTCTCTCTCTCTCTCTCTCTCTCTCTCTCCTTTCGCTCTCTCTCTCTCTCTCTCTCTCTCTCTCTCTCTCTCTCTCCTTTCTCGCTCTCACAAAGCTCTCACAAAGTATTCATAATAATATACAGCAGATGCTTTTATCCAAAGCTCAAACTTCACAATGGGTTTACTTCACTTTACAAACATCCCCTAACGTTATTACAACATTACCCAAACATTCTCTAACATTATTACAACGCACTGTAGATGGATAAGTGTGAGTGTGTGTGATCCCTCTGTCTCTCTGTCTCTAACTAGGCAAGTGAGTCAAGAACAAATTCTTATTTACAATAATAGCCTACCCCGGGCCAAACCTAGACGACGCTGGGCCAATTGTGCGCCACCCTATGGGACTAACAATCACGGCCGGATGTGATACAGTCTCGACATCACCCTACATACCCCTGATCTGTAAAATACATTCTTAAGACTGACCCAGTTCAAATTTCCCCAAGTTTAAAGTTCAAAACCCTCCTCTCAGGCTTTACATTTCCTGACGGTTGTCGACGTATTAGTGTGGGTGTTGAGTTTGCCTACAGCCCAAAGCGTCTCACTTTATTGGGCATCAGAGGCCAAAAATGGTATCCCTGGCTTGGTTCTGTGGCCACAAATCTAGCTAACTGCATGTCTGAACAGCTTATGTAGAGTGTTCTGTGGCCACAAATCTAGCTAACTGCATGTCTGAACAGCTTATGTAGAGTGTTCTGTGGCCACAAATCTAGCTAACTGCATGTCTGAACAGCTTATGTAGAGTGTTCTGTGACGTCTTGGAACCGCCCGACATTCTGATGACATCACAGTTTGCAGAGCAGTCACTTCTGAACTTTGACCTTTCGACGCCCCCTCCCCTCAGACAAGAAACCCAATACCATAAAAAACATTGGTAGCACTGGCATACCTGCATACTATCAGGTATATGTGAGATTAATTTGGTGGACACAAAGGCACAGTATGGACCACCTCACTGGACTGGTAAACAATATGACTAAGATTACACATTAGATCAAATTAGATCAAAGACAGGGATGTCTCGTCTTGTGACCTACAGTATATTAACTGTGCATATTTATTCAGATACAGTATATATAGGGCAGAAGGGCAGAGAACATACTGTAACAATGGGATCTGGTCAAGATCAACACACTACAGAGGGAATAGGGTGCCATTGGGACCACAGCCATAAAGTCTAAAAAGGAGACAAACTAGAAAATGTTTCTGCACTTTTTTCCAAACATTAATATCCAAGGTTAGGTTTTTCACTGTAAAGACGGCCAACTTTTCTGAAGGTTTTATGGTTTTGTTTATATCGTTTATAAACCGGCATATATCACACAGACAATGTGTAACCTCCCTCTTGGATTTATATCAACAGCTTCAGTCCAACAAGGTGGAGTGTGTTTTTCACACCAAAAGGTTGTTAAATGTCCATATTTGAAGCTCAATAGCCAGAACATTCACACAAAAGGAAGTGTGGTATCCATAAACATCTGTCGTGTTTTCTTTCACATCTTCCTTCCTTCCTGTGTTGAAGTTGAGTATGTGTAGATAACGACTGTCAGTGAGTGTTAGTGTTAGGGTGAAGAGACAAGAGGAGTGAAGCCACCTTAGCAGTGCTGGTAGTTGAGCTGTTAGCTGTGTTGTTAGCTGTGCTGGTAGTCGAGCTGTTAGCTGTGTTGTTAACTGTGCTGGTAGTTGAGCTGTTAGCTGTGTTGTTAGCTGTGCTGGTAGTTGAGCTGTTAGCTGTGATGGTAGATGTGCTGGTAGTTGCGCTGTTAGCTGTGTTGTTAGCTGTGCTGGTAGTTGATCTGTTAGCTGTGTTGGTAGTTGAGCTGTTAGCTGTGTTGTTAGCTGTGCTGGTAGTTGAGCTGTTAGCTGTGATGGTAGATGTGCTGGTAGTTGCGCTGTTAGCTGTGTTGTTAGCTGTGCTGGTAGTTGATCTGTTAGCTGTGTTGGTAGTTGAGCTGTTAGCTGTGTTGTTAGCTGAGCTGGTAGTTGAGCTGTTAGCTGTGTTGTTAGCTGTGCTGGTAGTTGAGCTGTTAGCTGAGCTGTTAGCTGTGTTGTTAGCTGAGCTGTTAGCTGTGTTGTTAGCTGAGCTGTTAGCTGTGCTGGTAGTTGAGCTGTTAGCTGTGTTTATAGCTGTGCTGGTAGTTGAGCTGTTATCTGTGTTGGTAGCTGTGCTGGTAGTTGAGCTGTTAGCTGTGTTGGTAGCTGTGCTGGTAGTTGAGCTGTTAGCTGTGTTGGTAGCTGTGCTGGTAGTTGAGCTGTTAGCTGTGTTGTTAGCTGTGCTGGTAGTTGAGCTGTTAGCTGTGCTGGTAGTTGAGCTGTTAGCTGTGTTGTTAGCTGTGCTGGTAGTTGAGCTGTTAGCTGTGATGGTAGCTGTGCTGGTAGTTGAGCTGTTAGCTGTGTTGTTAGCTGTGCTGGTAGTTGAGCTGTTTGCTGTGCTGGTAGTTGAGCTGTTAGCTGTGTTGTTAGCTGTGCTGGTAGTTGAGCTGTTAGCTGTGATGGTAGCTGTGCTGGTAGTTGAGCTGTTAGCTGTGTTGGTAGCTGTGCTGGTAGGTGAGCTGGTAGTTGAGCTGTTAGCTGAGCTGTTAGCTGTGTTCTTAGCTGTGCTGGTAGTTGAGCTGTTAGCTGTTTTGGTAGCTGTGCTGGTAGTTGAGCTGTTAGCTGTGTTGTTAGCTGAGCTGGTAGTTGAGCTGTTAGCTGTGTTTTTAGCTGTGCTGGTAGTTGAGCTGTTAGCTGAGCTGTTAGCTGTGTTGTTAGCTGAGCTGTTAGCTGTGTTGTTAGCTGTGTTGTTAGCTGTGCTGGTAGTTGAGCTGTTAGCTGTGTTGTTAGCTGTGCTGGTAGTTGAGCTGTTAGCTGTGTTGGTAGCTGTGCTGGTAGTTGAGCTGTTAGCTGTGATGGTAGCTGTGCTGGTAGTTGAGCTGTTAGCTGTGTTGTTAGCTGTGCTGGTAGTTGAGCTGTTTGCTGTGCTGGTAGTTGAGCTGTTATCTGTGTTGGTAGCTGTGCTGGTAGTTGAGCTGTTAGCTGTGTTGTTAGCTGTGCTGGTAGTTGAGCTGTTAGCTGTGTTGTTGGCTGTGCTGGTAGTTGAGCTGTTAGCTGTTAGCTGAGCTGTTAGCTGTGTTGTTAGCTGAGCTGTTACTGTGTGTAAAGCGACTATGTCCAGTAAATCAGTCAGTCAGACAGCACTGATGTGTCCTATCTCAGCCTTTTTCAAACCTCTCCTCGGGGACTCCCAGTTCAGGCCCTTGACTAGGTGAATCAGGTAAGCTGGTTCAGGCCCTTGACTAGGTGAATCAGGTGAGCTGATTCAGGCCCTTGACTAGGTGAATCAGGTGAGCGAGCTGGTTAAGGCCCTTGTCTAGGTAAACCAGGTGAGCTGGTTCAGGCAATTGACTAGGTGAATCAGGTGAGCTGGTTCAGGCCCTTGACTAGGTGAATCAGGTGAGCTGGTTCAGGCAATTGACTAGGTGAATAAGGTGAGCTGGTTCAGGTCCTTGACTAGGTGAATCAGGTGAGCTTTTTCAGGCCCTTGACTAGGTGAGTCAGGTGAGCTGGTTCAGGGCTACAACAAAATTGTGAAACGTCTGGGGATCCCCGTGGAGAAGTGTGAAAAAGGCTGTCCTATCTGATACTGTGTTCCCTGGCAGAAGAAGACAGTGTGGCCGCGACATGGAAACATTGAGGGGGCCTCGAGAAGAGGTTTGAAAAGGCTGTCCTATCTGATACTGTGTTCCCTGGCAGAAGAAGACAGTGTGGCCGCGACATGGAAACATTGAGGGGTCCTCGAGAAGAGGTTTGAAAAGGCTGTCCTATCTGATACTGTGTTCCCTGGCAGAAGAAGACAGTGTGGCCGCGACATGGAAACATTGAGGGTCCTCGAGAAGAGGTTTGAAAAGGCTGTCCTATCTGATACTGTGTTCCCTGGCAGAAGAAGACAGTGTGGCCGCGACATGGAAACATTGAGGGGTCCTCGAGAAGAGGTTTGAAAAGGCTGTCCTATCTGATATACTGTGTTCCCTGGCAGAAGAAGACAGTGTGGCGCGACATGGAAACATTGAGGGGTCCTCGAGAAGAGGTTTGAAAAGGCTGTCCTATCTGATACTGTGTTCCCTGGCAGAAGAAGACAGTGTGGCCGCGACATGGAAACATTGAGGGGACCTCGAGAAGAGGTTTGAAAAGGCTGTCCTATCTGATACTGTGTTCCCTGGCAGAAGAAGACAGTGTGGCCGCGACATGGAAACATTGAGGGGTCCTCGAGAAGAGGTTTGAAAAGGCTGTCCTATCTGATACTGTGTTCCCTGGCAGAAGAAGACAGTGTGGCCACGACATGGAAACGCTGGAACAGATCCATGGCTCCCTGTCACTGGCATGGGCCCCTTTCCTCTGCTCACACACACACACACACACACACACACACACACACACACACACACACACACACACACACACACACACACACACACACACACACACACACACACACACACACACACACACACACACACACACACACACACACACACACACAAACACACAAACACAAACACACACACACAGCCAAGGAGGTGTCAGAGAGATGGACGGGCCTCAGGTGTGTGTCTGCGTGCTTGTCTACTTCAGTGCACGTGTGTCAGAGAGCAGTGGTGCCCTCAGGTAACAGAGACACAGGGAGGACCCCAGGGAGGTTCTGCAAATCTGTCTGATCAGAAATGTCTGTCTGTCTGAGTCCGTCAGGAGAAGTACAGGGGTGAAACCGTCTGTGTGTGTGTGTGTGTGTGTGTGTGTGTGTGTGTGTGTGTGTGTGTGTGTGTGTGTGTGTGTGTGTGTGTGTGTGTGTGTGTGTGTGTGTGTGTGTGTGTGTGTGTGTGTGTGTGTGTGTGTGTGTGTAGGGTAAGGGTGACACCCTGTATTAGATCACCATCTACTTTTTCTTTCTGCATAATGCTCTCCCCTTTTTAATGAGGATTGTCTTAAACTGTGTGAAGGCAAACTGGCTTTAACAATCTCCATGTTGCCAATGCTGATAACATATCCTAACTAAAAGCGCTGACAAACCTACTGCATGCTAGTGTATTTTTTTAGCATTTTGAGATAGTAGCCTACAGTCTAGTTGTTCTACCGAGTGACAGGAGAGTCACAGGCAAAGTCTTGAATTATTAGAGATCCAGTCTGAGACCTGAATGTGTTCACTGGAGAATCTGTAATTGGAGAGCTCATAAAACACAGCATTGACGTACAGTATGGTAATTAGGATGAACACCACCACTGAATACCCCCTGTATGTGTGTCTGTCAGTAGGGAACCATCCCATGTGCTGTTGATGCAGACAATCTGACAGGATGTTGACACTGGTAAAGCTTCTAGGGATCACCACTAGGTGTTACTGTGGTGGGAGAGAGTTAAACCAATCCACTGGTGTTACCGCTAGCTGTTACTGTGGTGGGAGAGAGTTACACCAATCCACTGGTATTACCACTAGGTGTTACTGTGGTGGGAGAGAGTTACACCAAACCTCTGGTGTTACCGCTAGGTGTTACCACTAGGTGTTACCACTAGGTATTACCACTAGGTGTTACCGCTAGGTGTTACCGCTAGGTGTTACCGCTAGGTGTTACCACTAGGTGTTACCACTAGGTATTACCACTAGGTGTTACCGCTAGGTATTACCGCTAGGTGTTACCACTAGGTGTTACCACTAGGTGTTACCACTAGGTATTACCGCTAGGTATTACCGCTAGGTGTTACCACTAGGTGTTACCACTAGGTATTACCACTAGGTGTTACCGCTAGGTATTACCACTAGGTGTTACCACTAGGTGTTACCGCTAGGTGTTACCACTAGGTGTTACCACTAGGTATTATCACTAGGTGTTACCCTAGGTATTACCGCTAGGTGTTACCGCTAGGTGTTACCACTAGGTATTATCACCAGGTGTTACCACTAGGTATTACCACTAGGTGTTACCCTAGGTATTACCGCTAGGTGTTACCGCTAGGTGTTACCACTAGGTATTATCACTAGGTGTTACCACTAGGTATTACCGCTAGGTGTTACAGCAAGATGTTACTGTTAGGTGTTACCACTAGGTATTACCACTAGGTGTTACCACTAGGTATTACCACTAGGTATTACCACTAGGTGTTACCGCTAGGTGTTACCACTAGGTATTATCACTAGGTGTTACCACTAGGTGTTACCACTAGGTATTACCGCTAGGTGTTACCGCTAGGTGTTACCACTAGGTATTACCACTAGGTGTTACTGCTAGGTGTTACCACTAGGTATTATCACTAGGTGTTACCACTAGGTATTACCGCTAGGTGTTACAGCAAGATGTTACTGTTAGGTGTTACCACTAGGTGTTACCACTAGGTATTACAGCAAGATGTTACTGTTAGGTGTTACCACTAGGTGTTACCACTAGGTATTACCACTAGGTATTACCACTAGGTATTACCACTAGGTGTTACCACTAGGTGTTACTGCTAGGTGTTACCACTAGGTGTTACCGCTAGGTGTTACCACTAGGTGTTACAGCAAGATGTTACTGTTAGGTGTTACCACTAGGTATTACCACTAGGTGTTACCACTAGGTATTACCACTAGGTGTTACCACTAGGTGTTACAGCAAGATGTTACTGTTAGGTGTTACTACTAGGTATTACCACTAGGTGTTACCACTAGGTATTACCACTAGGTGTTACCACTAGGTGTTACCACTAGGTGTTACAGCAAGATGTTACTGTTAGGTGTTACCACTAGGTGTTACCACTAGGTGTTACTGTTGTTACCACAAGATGTTACTACTAGGTGTTACCACTAGGTGTTACCACTAGGTATTACCACTAGGTGTTACCACTAGGTATTACCACTAGGTGTTACCACTAGGTGTTACAGCAAGATGTTACCACTAGGTGTTACCACTAGGTATTACCGCTAGGTGTTACAGCAAGATGTTACTGTTAGGTGTTACCACTAGGTGTTACCACTAGGTATTACCACTAGGTGTTACCACTAGGTATTATCACTAGGTGTTACCACTAGGTGTTACCGCTAGGTATTACCGCTAGGTGTTACCGCTAGGTGTTACCACTAGGTATTACCGCTAGGTGTTACCGCTAGGTGTTACCACTAGGTATTATCACTAGGTGTTACCGCTAGGTATTACCGCTAGGTGTTACCGCTAGGTGTTACCACTAGGTATTATCACTAGGTGTTACCACTAGGTGTTACCACTAGGTATTACCGCTAGGTGTTACAGCAAGATGTTACTGTTAGGTGTTACCACTAGGTGTTACCACTAGGTATTACCACTAGGTGTTACCACTAGGTATTATCACTAGGTGTTACCACTAGGTGTTACCGCTAGGTATTACCGCTAGGTGTTACCACTAGGTATTATCACTAGGTGTTACCACTAGGTATTACCGCTAGGTGTTACAGCAAGATGTTACTGTTAGGTGTTACCACTAGGTATTACCACTAGGTGTTACCACTAGGTATTACCACTAGGTGTTACCACTAGGTATTACCACTAGGTGTTACCACTAGGTATTATCACTAGGTGTTACCACTAGGTGTTACCACTAGGTGTTACCACTAGGTGTTACCGCTAGGTGTTACCGCTAGGTGTTACCACTAGGTATTACCACTAGCTAGGTGTTACCACTAGGTGTTACCGCTAGGTGTTACCGCTAGGTGTTACCACTAGGTATTACCGCTAGGTGTTACCACTAGGTACTACCGCTAGGTGTTACCGCTAGGTGTTACCACTAGGTATTACCACTAGGTGTTACCACTAGGTATTACCACTAGGTATTACCACTAGGTGTTACCACTAGGTGTTACCGCTAGGTGTTACTACTAGGTATTACCACTAGGTGTTACCACTAGGTGTTACAGCAAGATGTTACTGTTAGGTGTTACTACTAGCTCCTCTGGTTAATGGTGGAAAAAGTACCCAGTTGTCATACTGTCATAGAAAATGACTAAAGTAAAAGTGAAGGTCTTGAATAAAAGTTTAAAAGTATTTGGTTTTAAATATACATAAATATAAAAAATTAAGTATAAATAATTTCAAATTCCTTATTTTAACCAACCAGAGGGCACAGATTATAGTTTATTATTTACGGATAGCCAGGAGCACACTCCAACACTCACACATAATTTACAAACAACGCATTTGTGTTTAGTGAGCCCACCATATAAGTGCCAGTAGAGAGTATTCAAGCATTCAAAATGTAACAAGTACCTTTGGGTGTCAGAAAAATGTATGGAGTGAAAAGTACATCATTTTCTTTAGGAATGTAGTGAAGTAAATGTAAAAGTAGTCGTAAAAGTAGTAGTAAAAATATAAATTGTGAAGTAAAGTACAGATAGCCAAAAACTACTTAAGTAGTACATTAAAGTATTTTTGTTAAATACTTTACACCACTGCCTGTGGAGACCTTTGGGGAAGATATCTCCCTCCATGTTCTGCACTTTAGCTTTGTGGTCTCTTG
>NW_024607707.1:0-2500 GCF_018296145.1 Oncorhynchus tshawytscha | reverse complement strand
CAATGTTAGTGGTGGCTGTTTAACAGTCTGATGGCCTTGAGATAGAAGCTGTTTTTCAGTCTCTCGGTCCCAGCTTTGATGCACCTGTACTGACCTCGCCTTCTGGATGACAGCGGGGTGAACAGGCAGTGGCTCGGGTGGTTGATGTCCTTGATGATCTTTATGGCCTTCCTGTAGCATCGGGTGGTGTAGGTGTCCTGGAGGGCAGGTAGTTTGCCCCGGTGATGCGTTGTGCAGACCTCACTACCCTCTGGAGAGCCTTACGGTTGAGGGCGGTGCAGTTGCCATACCAGGCGGTGATACAGCCCGCCAGGATGCTCTCGATTGTGCATCTGTAGAAGTTTGTGAGTGCTTTTGGTGACAAGCCGAATTTCTTCAGCCTCCTGAGGTTGAAGAGGCGCTGCTGCGCCTTCCTCACGATGCTGTCTGTGTGAGTGGACCAATTCAGTTTGTCTGTGATGTTTATGCCGAGGAACTTAAAACTTGCTACCCTCTCCACTACTGTTCCATCGATGTGGATGGGGGGGTGTTCCCTCTGCTGTTTCCTGAAGTCCACAATCATCTCCTTAGTTTTGTTGACGTTGAGTGTGAGGTTATTTTCCTGACACCACACTCCGAGGGCCCTCACCTCCTCCCTGTAGGCCGTCTCGTCGTTGTTGGTAATCAAGCCTACCACTGTTGTGTCGTCCGCAAACTTGATGATTGAGTTGGAGGCGTGCATGGCCACGCAGTCGTGGGTGAACAGGGAGTACAGGAGGGGGCTCAGAACGCACCCTTGTGGGGCCCCAGTGTTGAGGATCAGCGGGGAGGAGATGTTGTTGCCTACCCTCACCACCTGGGGCGGCCCGTCAGGAAGTCCAGTACCCAGTTGCACAGGGCGGGGTCGAGACCCAGGGTCTCGAGCTTGATGACGAGCTTGGAGGGTACTATGGTGTTGAATGCCGAGCTGTAGTCGATGAACAGCATTCTCACATAGGTATTCCTCTTGTCCAGATGGGTTAGGCAGTGTGCAGTGTGGTTGAGATTGCATCGTCTGTGGACCTATTTGGGCGGTAAGCAAATTGGAGTGGGTCAAGGGTGTCAGGTAGGGTGGAGGTGATATGGTCCTGACTAGTCTCTCAAAGCACTTCATGATGACGGATGTGAGTGCTACGGGCGGTAGTCGTTTAGCTCAGTTACCTTAGCTTTCTTGGGAACAGGAACAATGGTGGCCCTCTTGAAGCATGTGGGAACAGCAGACTGGTATAGGGATTGGTTGAATATGTCCGTAAACACACCGGCCAGCTGGTCTGCGCATGCTCTGAGGGCGCGGCTGGGGATGCCGTCTGGGCCTGCAGCCTTGCGAGGGTTAACACGTTTAAATGTCTTACTCACTTCGGCTGCAGTGAAGGAGAGACCGCATGATTCCGTTGCAGGCCGTGTCAGTGGCACTGTATTGTCCTCAAAGCGGGCAAAAAGTTATTTAGTCTGCCTGGGAGCAAGACATCCTGGTCCGTGACTGGGCTGGGTTTCTTCCTGTAGTCCGTGATTGACTGTAGACCCTGCCACATACCTCTTGTGTCTGAGCCGTTGAATTGAGATTCTACTTTGTCTCTGTACTGGCGCTTAGCTTGTTTGATAGCCTTACTTCCGGCCCTTCTTTGGACACTGTGTTAACAACCCTCCAGGCAAGCTTCAATGCCATACAACTCTCCTTCCGTGGCCTCCAATTGCTCTTAAATACAAGTAAAACTAAATGCATGCTCTTCAACCGATCGCTACCTGCACCTACCAGCCTGTCCAACATCACTACTCTGGACGGCTCTGACTTAGAATACGTGGACAACTACAAATACTTAGGTGTCTGGTTAGACTGTAAACTCTCCTTCCAGACCCATATCAAACATCTCCAATCCAAAGTTAAATCTAGAATTGGCTTCCTATTTCGCAACAAAGCATCCTTCACTCATGCTGCCAAACATACCCTTGTAAAACTGACCATCCTACCAATCCTCGACTTTGGCGATGTCATTTACAAAATAGCCTCCAATACCCTACTCAACAAATTGGATGCAGTCTATCACAGTGCAATCTGTTTTATCACCAAAGCCCCATATACTACCCACCATTGCGACCTGTACGCTCTCGTTGGCTGGCCCTCGCTTCATACTCGTCGCCAAACCCACTGGCTCCATGTCATCTACAAGACCCTGCTAGGTAAAGTCCCCCTTATCTCAGCTCGCTGGTCACCATAGCATCTCCTACCTGTAGCACACGCTCCAGCAGGTATATCTCTCTAGTCACCCCCAAAACCAATTCTTTCTTTGGCCGCCTCTCCTTCCAGTTCTCTGCTGCCAATGACTGGAACGAACTACAAAAATCTCTGAAACTGGAAACACTTATCTCCCTCACTAGCTTTAAGCACCAACTGTCAGAGCAGCTCACAGATTACTGCACCTGTACATAGCCCACCTATAATTTAGCCCAAAACACTACCTCTTTCCCAACTGTATTTCATTTT
>NW_024607706.1:0-34392 GCF_018296145.1 Oncorhynchus tshawytscha | reverse complement strand
AATACATTATGACAGACCAGCTAGATCTACTGTCTCTATTATATTATGACAGACCAGCTAGATCTACTGTCTCTATTATATTATGACAGACCAGCTAGATCTACTGTCCCTATTATATTATGACAGACCAGCAAGATCTACTGTCTCTATTATATTATGACAGACCAGCTAGATCTACTGTATCGTACTATATTATGACAGACCAGCTAGATCTACTGTCTCTATTATATTATGACAGACCAGCTAGATCTAGGAAGACCTAATGTCCCTATTATATTATGACAGACCAGCTAGATCTACTGTATCTATTATATTATGACAGACCAGCTAGATCTACTGTTTCTAATACATTATGACAGACCAGCTAGATCTACTGTCTCTACTATATTATGACAGACCAGCTAGATCTACTGTCTCTGTTATATTATGACAGACCAGCTAGATCAACTGTATTTATTATATTATGACAGACCAGATAGATCAACTGTATTTATTATATTATGACAGACCAGCTAGATCTACTGTTTCTAAAACATTATGACAGACCAGATAGATCTACTGTCCCTATTATATTATGACAGACCAGCAAGACCTAATGTCCCTATTATATTAAGACAGACCTGCTAGATCTACTGTCTCTATTATATTATGACAGACCAGCTAGATCTACTGTATCTATTATATTATGACATACCAGCTAGATCTGTCTCTATTATAGTATGACAGACCAGCTAGATCTACTGTACCTAAAACATTATGACAGACCAGCTAGATCTACTGTCTCTGTTATATTATGACAGACCAGCTAGATCTACTGTATCTATTATATTATGACATACCAGCTAGATCTGTCTCTATTATAGTATGACAGACCAGCTAGATCTACTGTACCTATTATATTATGACAGACCAGCAAGATCTACTGTCTCTACTATATTATGACAGACCAGCTAGATCTACTGTATCTATTATATTATGACAGACCAGCTAGATCTACTGTCTCTACTAAATTATGACAGACCAGATAGATCAACTGTTTCTAATACATTATGACAGACCAGCTAGATCTACTGTCTCTGTTATATAATGACAGACCAGCTAGATCTACTGTCTCTATTATATTATGACATACCAGCTAGATCTACTGTCCCTATTATATTATGACAGACCAGCAAGACCTAATGTCCCTATTATATTATGACAGACCAGCTAGATCTACTGTATCGTCTATATTATGACAGACCAGCTAAATCTACTGTCTCTATTATATTATGACAGACCAGCTAGATCTACTGTCTCTATTATATTATGACAGACCAGCTAGATCTACTGTATCTATTATATTATGACAGACCAGCTAGATCTACTGTATCTACTATATTATGACAGACCAGCAAGACCTAATGTCCCTATTATATTAAGACAGACCTGCTAGATCTACTGTCTCTATTATATTATGACAGACCAGCTAGATCTACTGTATCTATTATATTATGACAGACCAGCTAGATCTACTGTATCTACTATATTATGACAGACCAGCAAGACCTAATGTCCCTATTATATTATGACAGACCAGCTAGATCTACTGTATCTATTATATTATGACAGACCAGCTAGATCTACTGTTTCTAATAAATGATGACAGACCAGCTAGATCTACTGTCTCTACTATATTATGACAGACCAGCTAGATCTACTGTCTCTGCTATATTATGACAGACCAGCTAGATCAACTGTATTTATTATATTATGACAGACCAGATAGATCAACTGTATTTATTATATTATGACAGACCAGCTAGATCTACTGTTTCTAAAACATTATGACAGACCAGCTAGATCTACTGTCTCTGTTATATTATGACAGACCAGCTAGATCTACTGTCTCTGTTATATTATGACAGACCAGCTAGATCTACTGTATCTATTATATTATGACAGACCAGCTAGATCTACTGTCTCTATTATATTATGACAGACCAGCTAGATCTACTGTCTCTATTATATTATGACAGACCAGCTTCTACTGTCTCTACTATATTATGACAGACCAGCTAGATCTACTGTCTCTATTATATTATGACAGACCAGCTAGATCTACTGTATCTATTATATTATGACAGACCAGCTAGATCTACTGTCTCTATTATATTATGACAGACCAGCTAGATCTACTGTTTCTAAAATATTATGACAGACCAGCTAGATCTACTGTCTCTGTTATATTATGACAGACCAGCTAGATCTACTGTCTCTGTCCCTATTATATGACAGACCAGCTAGATCTACTGTCTCTATTATATTATGACAGACCAGCTAGATCTGTCTCTATTATAGTATGACAGACCAGCTAGATCTACTGTCTCTATTATATTATGACAGACCAGCTAGATCTACTGTCTCTATTATATTATGACAGACCAGCTAGATCTACTGTCTCTATTATATTATGACAGACCAGCTAGATCTACTGTCTCTATTATATTATGACAGACCAGATAGATCAACTGTCTCTATTATATTATGACAGACCAGCTAGATCTACTGTCTCTATTATATTATGACAGACCAGCTAGATCTACTGTCTCTATTATATTATGACAGACCAGCTAGATCTACTGTCTCTATTATATTATGACAGACCAGCTAGATCTACTGTCTCTATTATATTATGACAGACCAGCTAGATCTACTGTCAGACCAGCTAGATCTACTGTCTCTATTATATTATGACAGACCAGCTAGATTATGACAGACCAGCTAGATCTACTGTCTCTATTATATTATGACAGACCAGCTAGATCTACTGTCTCTATTATATTATGACAGACCAGCTAGATCTACTGTCTCTATTATATTATGACAGACCAGCTATCTACATATTATGACAGACCAGCTAGATGTACTGACTCTATTATATTATGACAGACCAGATAGATCAACTGTATCTATTATATTATGTAAGGGAATACCCCCCTGAAGTGGACAAAAATGGATGGGAAGTCATTGGCATCGGACAAACCATATACACATTGGCCAATACCACCCAATTCGGCGTTGATTCGTGCAAAGTGTATTGCAACTGCCATATGGCGATTGCCTATTGTAACACTTTAAAAATTCAACAGGTGGCGAATTCGCTCCACCATGGTTTTTCATATTGGGAAATGGCACCCAAGTCAACATCCAAAAGCAAAATTTTGAAAAAATGATTTTTTGTCAAAAACTTATCACCCCTTAAAAAAGTGCTTTCTGGACCGTTTTTCGAAATTCTTTCGATTTTTTTGTCAATTACACATGTGTAAGAACTGTATGAATATACTTTTGTCCAATTTTATCATCATATTTTTTTTATTTTTTTTTTACATGGGCATAAGTAATATGTTTTGTCCATTTTCAATATGATTTCATAGGAAGTCAAAAGTCAAAAGTCAAAAATGTCAAAATTTTGTAAAAAACTTCACACACCCTTAAAAAGTGCTTTCTGGACCGTTTTTGTTTTTTGTAATTTTGTGTCAATTACACACGTATAAGAACTGTATCAACATACTTTAGTTGTATTCTACCATATGAAATTTGACATGCTCAAAAATGCAAAATTGACTGGCCTGATGAACACAGGATGGCCGAGCAGTGATAGTTGTTCCTTTCCATCACTCGTTGTGTTGATTTCATCATGTCCATTTGGTGATGTCTTTTCACATACAATCATATTGCAAGTGCACGTGCATTTGCAATATGGTTCAATGGGCATTTACCATATGAAATTTGACATGCTCAAAAATCCTGCAGAAATGCAAAATTGACTGGCCAGATGAACTCGGGATGGCCTGGCAGTGATAGTTGCTCCTTTCCATCGCTCGTTGTGTTGACTTCATCCTGTCCATTTTGTGATGTCTTTTCACATACAATCATATTGCAAGTGCACGTGCATTTGCAATATGGTTCAATGGGCATTTACCATATGAAATTTGACATGCTCAAAAATGCAAAATTGACTGGCCTGATGAACACAGGATGGCCGAGCAGTGATAGTTGTTCCTTTCCATCACTCGTTGTGTTGATTTCATCATGTCCATTTGGTGGTGTTTTTCACATACAATCATATAGTGCATTTTGCACGTGCATTGTTGTGCAACTGGTAACCCAAAAATAAAAATATGGTGATTTCATTATGTCCATTTGTTTATGTTTTCTTCCATTTTGCAAAGTCACTGTGCATTTGCAATGGTATGGTTCAATGGGCAGTCCATGTACCATCACAAATTTGTCATGCTATAAAAATGCTGCAGGAATGTGAAATTGATTGCCCCGATGAACACAGGATGGCCGAGCAGTGATAGTTGTTCCTTTCCATCACTCGTTGTGTTGATTTCATCATGTCCATTTGGTGATGTCTTTTCACATACAATCATATTGCAAGTGCACCATTTGTTTATGCATTTGCAATATGGTTCAATGGGCATTTACCATATGAAATTTGACATGCTCAAAAATACAAAATTGACTGGCCTGATGAACACAGGATGGCCGAGCAGTGATAGTTGTTCCTTTCCATCACTCGTTGTGTTGATTTCATCATGTCCATTTGGTGATGTCTTTTCACATACAATCATATTGCAAGTGCACGTGCATTTGCAATATGGTTCAATGGGCATTTACCATATGAAATTTGACATGCTCAAAAATCCAAAATTGAAAATGGCCTGATGAACACAGGATGGCCGAGCAGTGATAGTTGTTCCTTTCCATCACTCGTTGTGTTGATTTCATCATGTCCATTTGGTGGTGTTTTTTCACTATAGAATCATATTGCAAATGCACGTGCATTGTTGTGCAACTGGTAACCCAAAAATAAAAATATGGTTGTAAATGCATTTACCGGGACTCCTATTGTCCATGCCCGCTATGGGAGTACCCTACTACGACCCTCTATCCATGGGGGCCGCCCTGAGTGCTTTATGGACTGTTTAAAATAGGCACCTGGTAACCCAAAAATAAAAATATGGTTGTAAAATGCAAGCGAGCTACGGTCAAGCGGGATATCTCGTTGAACTCGGCACGGCCTAGGGATTATGGTAATGCCATTGCCTGCTCTCTGTGTCTTTAAGCACCGCACTTTGTCACTCCATCCTTGCTGTGTGTGTGTATGAGAGCTTTTCTTTGACATCTCCTGGGGGAAATGACTGATTTACAGTTTAGGAGGGTTACCTAGTCACACATATGAAGTTTTGGAGAGATGTGACTTTTCTAACCCTTCAAAACAGACAGTGTGACCCAATTAAAGGCACTTCCGGTTGGCACAGGAAGCTATAAGTCAACACATGTCTTGACTGACATAGAAACCTACAGAATCCTGAGTTTTAAGTCTTTAAGTTAAGAATTGACCTATCTACGATCTACACAGTGTTGAATGGGGTCATTTTCACCTTTGAAGGTGATGTACATCAAAACACCTTTTGGGTCAATTTAACCACTTCCGTTTGCTCCAGGAAGCTTAGAATCGACACAGGTAGACCTCATAGTGGTCTGATGGACTGTTACTGAAGACAGGTTCATAAGGCATTCATAACCCACATAGGCTTCAGGTTGAATTTAGGAGTGCAGGCAATGTATTCCTATGGGGAGAGAAGTCAATGCAAACTTTTTGATGTAAACACCTTCTTTTAACTGTTAAGGGTTAATGCCACAGGGTCAAGGTTAGGCTTGCACGGATCGGGAGGACCTTAGGAACGTACCTGAGGTCGAATTGTGCTTCTCACCCTAACGGTTCTCTCACTGCCACCCAAAATCAAATGACATTGTGGGGCAGGCTTCATTTTGGGCCTTCTTTTTTTCAAGGTCGCTGCACTCAGAACGAGCTACGGTCAAGCGGGGCGTCTCGTTGAACTCGGCACAGTCTGGAGACTATGGTGATGCCATTTTTTGTGTTGATTTCAGAATGCCATTTTGGTGATGGTCCCTCTCCGTTTAAACACATTGCAAATGTACAAAAGTCAACTAGCAAGTCAGTGTCCTCAGTCAATTAGATGTCATTATGACACCAAACTGATATCAATTAACACCAAACCCACTTTTTCCTACTCATTTAGAAGCCAACTATCACATATGTCAGAGCAGGCCCATAATTCACAGCGCCTTCGGTTTAAAACATAATAAAAACGTAAAACACATAGTTACGTTCTAGCTGCGGGTCCAGGTCGGACATTATGTGAAGGCCTATGTGAGGCGACCCCGAATCCCGAGTTTCGGCTCGATAGGTCCTTCGGTGCCCGAGTAAAACCCTAATTGGTGCTGAAAATCCACTTTTTCCATGCCTTGCTACGGGGTCCTTGAATGAGCTATCGGACAGAAACGTTGGGGTCTGTCTCTATGGGCCGAGCCGGTTTCAATGCACCTAGCCTTGCGTCTCTGAGACTTTTCTAAATGTCGTCATTTTCGTAATGGTCAAAATGAATTGAAATCATTGCAAATGTACGAGGCTGTTTCTCGGTCCGAGAACCTTCTAGAGCCACCTAACTCACCACGCACCATCGACCTGAGGTCTAGAACAGGTTTCTAAAGTTTCGGAACTCTAGGTCTGACGGTTCTTTTTTAGCTCGAACAAAGCTAACTATTGCAGTCACTGTCTGTCTCTACGCACCCCAATACGTCCCTCCTTCCAAGTTGTGTTTTAGTGTGATTTATTTTTCCTTTGAAATTTTATGGGAAAAATGACTGATTTACAGTTCATGGGGGTTGCCTAATCACATATATGAAGTTTTGGAAAGATCTGACTTTTTTAACCCCTCGAAACAGCCCCTGAGACACCAATTATGACACTTCCGGTTGGCACAGGAAGCTATAAGTCAACACATATCCTCATTGGGGTATGCTGTTACAGAATCCTGAGTTTTAAGTCTTTACGTTAAGAATTGACTGATTTACACAGGGTTGAATGCACTATGTCTATCAAACTGCAGGCAGGGTATGGATATACACTTTTAGGGGGATTTGAACCACTTCCGGTTGGTCTAGGAAGCTTAGAATCAACAGAGGTAGACCTCATAGTGGCCTGATGGACTGTTACCGAAGACAGGTTCATACGGCATTCATAACCCATATAGACTCCAGGTTGAATTTAGGGGTGCAGGCAATGTATTCCTATGGGGAGAGAAGTCAATGCAAACTGTTTGATGTAAACACCTTCTTTTAACTGTCAAGGGTTAATGCCACACGGTCAAGGTTAGGCTTGCACGGATCGGAAGGACCTTAGGAACATTCCTGTGGTTGAATTTTCCTTCTAAACCTAACGGTTCTGCCGCTGTCACCCAAAAGCAAATGACGTTGTGGGGCAGGCTTCATATTGGGCCTACTTTTCAAATGGTCGCTGCGCCCAGACCGAGCGAGCTACGGTCAAGCGGGATATCTCGTTGAACTCGGCACAGCCTAGGGATTATGGTAATGCCATTGCCTGCTCTCTGTGTCTTTCAGCAACGCAGTTTTTCACTCCATCCTTGCTGTGTGTGTGTATGAGAGCTTTTCTTTGACATCTCCTGGGGGAAATGACTGATTTACAGTTTAGGAGGGTTACCTAGTCACACATATGAAGTTTTGGAGAGATGTGACTTTTCTAACCCTTGGGCATTTACCATATGAAATTTGACATGCTCAAAAATGCAAAATTGACTGGCCTGATGAACACAGGATGGCCGAGCAGTGATAGTTGTTCCTTTCCATCACCCGTTGTGTTGATTTCATCATGTCCATTTGGTGATGTTTTTTCACTATAGAATCATATTGCAAATGCACAAGCATTGTTGTGCAACTGGTAACCCAAAAAATAAAACATGGTCCTACATGCATTTACCGGTCATTCTGATTTTAATGCCCGATATAGGAGTACCCTACTACGGCCCTCTTTCCATAGGGGCCGTCCTGAGTGATGTATGGACACTTTAACATGTTCTGATGGATACTCATTGCTGTGCACCTGTTGAGGTGATTGAACATGTGCAACTGGTAACCCAAAAATTAAAATATGCTCCAAAATGCATTTAAGGGTCATTCTCATATTAATGCCCTGTTATAGGAGTACCCTACTACGGCCCTCTCTCTCTGTCGGGGGCATCCTGAGTGATTTATGCACACTTTAAAATATCACGATGGATACTGATTGTTGTGCAACTGGTGATTGAAAACGTGCAACTGGTAACCCAAAAAAAAATAAAACATGGTCCTAATGCAAGTCATGCTGATTTTAATGCCCGATATAGGATATCTCGTTGAACTCCTGGCACATGCCTAGGGATTATGGTAATGCCATTGCCTGCTCTCTGTGTCTTTAAGCACCGCAGTTTTTCATCCATCCTTGCTGTGTGTGTGTATGAGAGCTTTTCTTTGACATCTGAGTGGGGAAAATGACTGATTTACAGTTTAGACACCTTGCAAAATTGACTGGCCTGATGAACACAGGATGGCCCAGTGATAGTTGTTCCTTTCCATCACCCGTTGTGTTGATTTCATCATGTCCATTTGGTGATGTTTTTTATCACTATAGAATCATATTGCAAATGCAACTGGCATTGAAAACGTGCAACTGGTAACCCAAAAAATAAAACATGGTCCTACATGCATTTTCCGGTCATGCTGATTTTAATGCCCGATATAGGAGTACCCTACTACGGCCCTCTTTCCATAGGGGCCGTCCTGAGTGATGTATGGACACTTTAACATGTTCTGATGGATACTCATTGCTGTGCACCTGTTGAGGTGATTGAACATGTGCAACTGGTAACCCAAAAATTTAAATATGCTCCAAAATGCATTTAAGGGTCATTCTCATATTAATGCCCTGTTATAGGAGTACCCTACTACGGCCCTCTCTCTCTGTCGGGGGCATCCTGAGTGATTTATGCACACTTTAAAATATCACGATGGATACTGATTGTTGTGCAACTGGTGATTGAAAACGTGCAACTGGTAACCCAAAAAAAAAACATGGTCCTACATGCATTTTCCGGTCATGTTGAAAATGCCCGATATAGAGTGTGGTTATCTCGTTGAACATGTGCACGGCCTAGGGATTATGGTAATGCCATTGCCTGCTCTCTGTGTCTTTAAGCACCGCAGTTTTTCACTCCATCCTTGCTGTGTGTGTGTATGAAGCTTTTCTTTGACATCTCCTGGGGGAAATGACTGATTTACAGGGTCATTCTCATTTAATGCCCTATGAAGTTTTGGAGAGATGTGACTTTTCGGCCCTTGGGCATTTACCATATGAAATTTGACATGCTCAAAAATGCAAAATTGACTGGCCTGATGAACACAGGATGGCCGAGCAGTGATTTGTTCCTTTCCATCACCCGTTTAAAATTTCATCATGTCCATTTGGATGATGTTTTTCACTATAGAATCATGGTGCAAATGCAAAGCATTGTTGTGCAACTGGTAACCCAAAAAATAAAACATGGTCCTACATGCATTTACCGGTCATGATTTTAATGCCCGATATAGGAGTACCCTACTACGGCCCTCTTTCCATAGGGGCCGTCCTGAGTGATGTATGGACACTTTAACATGTTCTGATGGATACTCATTGCTGTGCACCTGTTGAGGTGATTGAACATGTGCAACTGGTAACCCAAAAATTAAAATATGCTCCAAAATGCATTTAAGGGTCATTCTCATATTAATGCCCTGTTATAGGAGTACCCTACTACGGCCCTCTCTCCTGTCGGGGGCATCCTGAGTGATTTATGCACACTTTAAAATATCACATGATGGATACTGATTGTTGTGCAACTGGTGATTGAAAACGTGCAACTGGTAACCCAAAAAATAAAAAATATGGTTGTAAAATGCAAGCGAGCTACGGTCAAGCGGGATATCTCGTTGAACTCGGCACGGCCTAGGGATTATGGTAATGCCATTGCCTGCGTGTCTTTAAGCACCGCACTTTGTCACTCCATCCTTGCTGTGTGTGTGTGTGAGAGCTTTTCTTTGACATCTGTTGGGAGAAATGACTGACTTACAGTTTATGGGGATTGCCTAATCACACATATGAAGTTTTGAAAAGATCTGACCTTTTTAACCCTTGGAAACTGCCACTATGACATCATTTAAGGCACTTCCGGTTGGCACAGGAAGCTATAAATAAACCCATATCCTGATTGGGGTATGCCTTTACAGAATCCTGAGTTTTAAGTCTTTACGTTAAGAACTGAGTTATTTACAGAGGGTTTAGTGAGTGTGTGTTATTTCAGAAAATCATAGAAAATCACAGAAATCTCGCAGAGCTCCGCAGCACACTTTAAAAAGATTCGTAAGAACACCCTGCAACTAGATCTGTAACCGTTGAAAAAAAAAAAACACCTATCCGTGAACATCACCAATCTGTCATTGTACGATTTCTCTTAAAATGACGATAGATAAATGGCTGGTTCTTTTTTATTGACACCGGAGGCTCCTTGACTTTGACATGAAGTGGAAAAATAATTTCTCTATTTTCATTTTGGACCTTTAATCCCAGATAAATGGCCATAACTCAAAAACCGTTGAGGCCTGGACGCCATCTTGTTCGGGGCCAACTGCCCATTATGCCAAACCTACGCTCACCGAGTTTCGGCTTCGAAATATTTTCCGTTTTCGAGATAAGGCCCCGTCGTGAATCGTGATGTTTTGTCCGATAGCAATATGATTGCTTATGCCCCCCTGTGGGATATTCTGGGACAGTGGAAAAATGACCAAAATCTTATTATTTTTGTGAAACGGAAACCGAATGTCCGACAAAGTTCATTTGATGACTTCCTGGTAGGTCCGGCCCTGCCGCTCGGCCGACGCCGTCCGCGACTTTTAAAAACGTTTTCGGACGTCTAGTAAGGGACCGTACATTTGCAATGTGGACTTTCTCACTAACCATACGGCAAATGCCGAAATGTTCCCTTAAGGTATGACAGACCAGCTAGATCTACTGTTTCTAAAATATTATGACAGACCAGCTAGATCTACTGTCTCTATTATATTATGACAGACCAGCTAGATCTACTGTCTCTATTATATTATGACAGACCAGCTAGATCTACTGTCCCTATTATATTATGACAGACCAGCAAGATCTACTGTCTCCTATTATATTATGACAGACCAGCTAGATCTACTGTATCTATTATATTATGACAGACCAGCTAAATCTACTGTCTCTATTATATTATGACAGACCAGCTAGATCTAATGTCCTATTATATTATGACAGACCAGCTAGATCTACTGTATCTATTATATTATGACAGACCAGCTAGATCTACTGTTTCTAATATATTATGACAGACCAGCTAGATCTACTGTCTCTACTTATATTATGACAGACCAGCTAGATCTACTGTCTCTATTATATTATGACAGACCAGCTAGATCTACTGTATTTATTATATTATGACAGACCAGCTAGATCTACTGTATCTATTATATTATGACAGACCAGCTAGATCTACTGTCTCTATTATATTATGACAGACCAGCTAGATCTACTGTCTCTATTATAGTATGACAGACCAGCTAGATCTACTGTCTCTATTATATTATGACAGACCAGCTAGATCTACTGACTCTATTATATTATGACAGACCAGATAGATCAACTGTATCTATTATATTATGACAGACCAGCTAGATCTACTGTCTCTAAAATATAATGACAGACCAGCTAGATCTACTGTCTTCTATTATATTATGACAGACCAGCTAGATCTACTGTCTCTATTATATTATGACAGACCAGCTAGATCTACTGTCTCTATTATATTATGACAGACCAGCTAGATCTACTGTCTCTATTATATTATGACAGACCAGCTAGATCTACTGTCTCTATTATATTATGACAGACCAGCTAGATCTACTGTCTCTATTATATTATGACAGACCAGCTAGATCTACTGTCTCTATTATATTATGACAGACCAGCTAGATCTACTGTCTCTATTATATTATGACAGACCAGCTAGATCTACTGTCTCTATTATATTATGACAGACCAGCTAGATCTACTGTCTCTATTATATTATGACAGACCAGCTAGATCTACTGTCTCTATTATATTATGACAGACCAGCTAGATCTACTGTCTCTATTATATTATGACAGACCAGCTAGATCTACTGTCTCTATTATATTATGACAGACCAGCTAGATCTACTGTATCTATTATATTATGACAGACCAGCTAGATCTACTGTTTCTAATACATTATGACAGACCAGCTAGATCTACTGTCTCTACTATATTATGACAGACCAGCAAGACCTAATGTCCCTATTATATTATGACAGACCAGCTAGATCTACTGTATCTATTATATTATGACAGACCAGCTAGATCTACTGTTTCTAATACATTATGACAGACCAGCTAGATCTACTGTCTCTACTATATTATGACAGACCAGCTAGATCTACTGTCTCTGTTATATTATGACAGACCAGCTAGATCAACTGTATTTATTATATTATGACAGACCAGATAGATCAACTGTATTTATTATATTATGACAGACCAGCTAGATCTACTGTTTCTAAAACATTATGACAGACCAGCTAGATCTACTGTCTCTATTATATTATGACAGACCAGCTAGATCTACTGTCTCTATTATATTATGACAGACCAGCTAGATCTACTGTCTCTATTATATTATGACAGACCAGCTAGATCTACTGTCTCTATTATATTATGACAGACCAGCTAGATCTACTGTCTCTATTATATTATGACAGACCAGCTAGATCTACTGTCTCTATTATATTATGACAGACCAGCTAGATCTACTGTCCCTATTATATTATGACAGACCAGCTAGATCTACTGTCTCTATTATATTATGACAGACCAGCTAGATCTACTGTCTCTATTATATTATGACAGACCAGCTAGATCTACTGTATCTATTATATTATGACAGACCAGCTAGATCTACTGTCTCTATTATATTATGACAGACCAGCTAGATCTACTGTCTCTATTATATTATGACAGACCAGCTAGATCTACTGTCTCTATTATATTATGACAGACCAGCTAGATCTACTGTCTCTATTATATTATGACAGACCAGCTAGATCTACTGTCTCTATTATATATGACAGACCAGCTAGATCTACTGTCTCTATTATATTATGACAGACCAGCTAGATCTACTGTCTCTATTATATTATGACAGACCAGCTAGATCTACTGTCTCTATTATATTATGACAGACCAGCTAGATCTACTGTCTCTATTATATTATGACAGACCAGCTAGATCTACTGTCTCTATTATATTATGACAGACCAGCTAGATCTACTGTCTCTATTATATTATGACAGACCAGCTAGATCTACTGTCTCTATTATATTATGACAGACCAGCTAGATCTACTGTCTCTATTATATTATGACAGACCAGCTAGATCTACTGTCTCTATTATATTATGACAGACCAGCTAGATCTACTGTCTCTATTATATTATGACAGACCAGCTAGATCTACTGTCTCTATTATATTATGACAGACCAGCTAGATCTACTGTCTCTATTATATTATGACAGACCAGCTAGATCTACTGTCTCTATTATATTATGACAGACCAGCTAGATCTACTGTCTCTATTATATTATGACAGACCAGCTAGATCTACTGTCTCTATTATATTATGACAGACCAGCTAGATCTACTGTCTCTATTATATTATGACAGACCAGCTAGATCTACTGTCTCTATTATATTATGACAGACCAGCTAGATCTACTGTCTCTATTATATTATGACAGACCAGCTAGATCTACTGTCTCTATTATATATGACAGACCAGCTAGATCTACTGTCTCTATTATATTATGACAGACCAGCTAGATCTACTGTCTCTATTATATTATGACAGACCAGCTAGATCTACTGTATCTATTATATTATGACAGACCAGCTAGATCTACTGTCTCTAAAATATTATGACAGACCAGCTAGATCTACTTTCTATTATATTATGACAGACCAGCTAGATCTACTGTCTCTATTATATTATGACAGACCAGCTAGATCTACTGTCCCTATTATATTATGACAGACCAGCTAGACCTAATGTCTCTATTATATTATGACAGACCAGCTAGATCTACTGTCTCTACTATATTATGACAGACCAGCTAGATCTACTGTCTCTATTATATTATGACAGACCAGCTAGATCTAATGTCTCTATTATATTATGACAGACCAGCTAGATCTACTGTTTCTAAAACATTATGACAGACCAGCTAGATCTACTGTTTCTAATATATTATGAAAGACCAGCTAGATCTACTGTCTCTATTATATTATGACAGACCAGCTAGATCTACTGTCCCTATTATATTATGACAGACCAGCAAGACCTAATGTCCCTATTATATTAAGACAGACCAGCTAGATCTACTGTCTCTACTATATTATGACAGACCAGCAAGATCTACTGTCTCTATTATATTATGACAGACCAGCTAGATCTACTGTATCTACTATATTATGACAGACCAGCTAGATCTACTGTTTCTAATACATTATGACAGACCAGCTAGATCTACTGTCTCTACTATATTATGACAGACCAGCAAGACCTAATGTCCCTATTATATTATGACAGACCAGCTAGATCTACTGTATCTATTATATTATGACAGACCAGCTAGATCTACTGTTTCTATTATATTATGACAGACCAGCTAGATCTACTGTCTCTACTATATTATGACAGACCAGCTAGATCTACTGTCTCTATTATATTATGACAGACCAGCTAGATCAACTGTATTTATTATATTATGACAGACTAGATAGATCAACTGTATTTATTATATTATGACAGACCAGCTAGATCTACTGTTTCTAAAACATTATGACAGACCAGCTAGATCTACTGTCTCTGTTATATTATGACAGACCAGCTAGATCTACTGTCTCTATTATATTATGACAGACCAGCTAGATCTACTGTCTCTATTATATTATGACAGACCAGCTAGATCTGTCTCTATTATAGTATGACAGACCAGCTAGATCTACTGTCTCCTATTATATTATGACAGACCAGCAAGATCTACTGTCTCTACTATATTATGACAGACCAGCTAGATCTACTGTCTCTATTATATTAAGACAGACCAGATAGATCTACTGTCCCTATTATATTATGACAGACCAGCTAGATCTACTGTATCTATATATTATGACAGACCATCTAAATCTACTGTCTCTGTTATATTATGACAGACCAGCTAGATCTACTGTCTCTATTATATTATGACAGACCAGCTAGATCTACTGTATCTATTATATTATGACAGACCAGCTAGATCTACTGTCTCTATTATAATGTGACAGACCAGCTAGATCTAACTGTATCTATTATATTATGACAGACCAGCTAGATCTACTGTCTCTATTATATTATGACAGACCAGCTAGATCTACTGTTTCTATTATATTATGACAGACCAGCTAGATCTACTGTCTCTACTATAGTATGACAGACCAGCAAGACCTAATGTCCCTATTATATTATGACAGACCAGCTAGATCTACTGTATCTATTATATTATGACAGACCAGCTAGATCTACTGTTTCTAATACATTATGACAGACCAGCTAGATCTACTGTCTCTACTATATTATGACAGACCAGCTAGATCTACTGTCTCTGTTTTATTATGACAGACCAGCTAGATCAACTGTATTTATTATCTTATGACAGACCAGATAGATCAACTGTATTTATTATATTATGACAGACCAGCTAGATCTACTGTTTCTAAAACATTATGACAGACCAGCTAGATCTACTGTCTCTGTTATATTATGACAGACCAGCTAGATCTACTGTCTCTGTTATATTATGACAGACCAGCTAGATCTACTGTCTCTATTATATTATGACATACCAGCTAGATCTGTCTCTATTATAGTATGACAGACCAGCTAGATCTACTGTACCTATTATATTATGACAGACCAGCAAGATCTACTGTCTCTACTATATTATGACAGACCAGTTAGATCTACTGTACCTATTATATTATGACAGACCAGCAAGATCTACTGTCTCTACTATATTATGACAGACCAGCTGGATCTACTGACTCTATTATATTAAGACAGACCAGATAGATCTACTGTCCCTATTATATTATGACAGACCAGCTAGATCTACTGTATCTATTATATTATGACAGACCAGCTAAATCTACTGTCTCTGTTATATTATGACAGACCAGCTAGATCTACTGTTTCTAATACATTATGACAGACCAGCTAGATCTACTGTCTCTACTATATTATGACAGACCAGCTAGATCTACTGTCTCTGTTATATTATGACAGACCAGCTAGATCAACTGTATTTATTATCTTATGACAGACCAGATAGATCAACTGTATTTATTATATTATGACAGACCAGCTAGATCTACTGTTTCTAATACATTATGACAGACCAGCTAGATCTACTGTCTCTATTATATTATGACAGACCAGCTAGATCTACTGACTCTATTATATTATGACAGACCAGCTAGATCTACTGTATCTATTATATTATGACAGACCAGCTAGATCTACTGACTCTGCTATATTATGACAGACCAGCTAGATCTACTGTCTCTTTATATTATGACAGACCAGCTAGATCTACTGTCTCTATTATATTATGACAGACCAGCTAGATCTACTGTCTCTACTATAGTGTGACAGACCAGCAAGACCTAATGTCCCTATTATATTATGACAGACCAGCTAGATCTACTGTATCTATTATATTATGACAGACCAGCTAGATCTACTGTCTCTACTATATTATGACAGACCAGCTAGATCTACTGTATCTATTATATTATGACAGACCAGCTAGATCTACTGTCTCTGTTATATTATGACAGACCAGCTAGATCTACTGTCTCTGTTATATTATGACAGACCAGCTAGATCTACTGTATCTATTATATTATGACATACCAGCTAGATCTGTCTCTATTATAGTATGACAGACCAGCTAGATCTACTGTACCTATTATATTATGACAGACCAGCAAGATCTACTGTCTCTACTATATTATGATAGACCAGCTAGATCTACTGTATCTATTATATTATGACAGACCAGCTAGATCTACTGTCTCTACTAAATTATGACAGACCAGATAGATCAACTGTTTCTAATACATTATGACAGACCAGCTAGATCTACTGTCTCTGTTATATTATGACAGACCAGCTAGATCTACTGTCTCTATTATATTATGACATACCAGCTAGATCTGTCTCTACTATATTATGATAGACCAGCTAGATCTACTGTATCTATTATATTATGACAGACCAGCTAGATCTACTGTTTCTAAAATATTATGACAGACCAGCTAGATCTACTGTCTCTATTATATTATGACAGACCAGCTAGATCTACTGTCTCTATATATTATGACAGACCAGCTAGATCTACTGTCTCTATTATATTATGACAGACCAGCTAGATCTACTGTCCCTATTATATTATGACAGACCAGCAAGACCTAATGTCCCTATTATATTATGACAGACCAGCTAGATCTACTGTCTCTATCAGACCAGACTATATTATGACAGACCAGCTAGATCTACTGTCTCTATTATATTATGACAGACCAGCAAGACCTAATGTCCCTATTATATTATGACAGACCAGCTAGATCTACTGTTTCTAAAACATTATGACAGACCAGCTAGATCTACTGTTTCTAATATATTATGAAAGACCAGCTAGATCTACTGTCTCTATTTTATTATGACAGACCAGCTAGATCTACTGTCCTATTATATTATGACAGACCAGCAAGATCTAATGTCCCTATTATATTAAGACAGACCTGCTAGATCTACTGTCTCTATTATATTATGACAGACCAGCTAGATCTACTGTATCTATTATATTATGACAGACCAGCTAGATCTACTGTATCTACTATATTATGACAGACCAGCTAGATCTACTGTCTCTATTATATTATGACAGACCAGCTAGATCTACTGTCTCTATTACATTATGACAGACCAGATAGATCAACTGTATCTATTATATTATGACAGACCAGCTAGATCTACTGTTTCTAAAACATAATGACAGACCAGCTAGATCTACTGTCTCTACTATATTATGACAGACCAGCTAGATCTACTGTCTCTGTTATATTATGACAGACCAGCTAGATCAAATGTATGTATTATATTATGACAGACCAGATAGATCAACTGTATTTATTATATTATGACAGACCAGCTAGATCTACTGTTTCTAAAACATTATGACAGACCAGCTAGATCTACTGTCTCTGTTATATTATGACAGACCAGCTAGACTACTGTCTATGTTATATTATGACAGACCAGCTAGATCTACTGTCTCTGTTATATTATGACATACCAGCTAGATCTGTCTCTATTATAGTATGACAGACCAGCTAGATCTACTGTACCTATTATATTATGACAGACCAGCAAGATCTACTGTCTCTACTATATTATGACAGACCAGCTAGATCTACTGTATCTATTATATTATGACAGACCAGCTAGATCTACTGTCTCTACTATATTATGACAGACCAGATAGATCAACTCTTTCTAATACATTATGACAGACCAGCTAAATCTACTGTCTCTATTATATTATGACAGACCAGCTAGATCTACTGTCTCTATTATATTATGACAGACCAGCTAGATCTACTGTCTCTATTATATTATGACAGACCAGCTAGATCTACTGACTCTATTATATTATGATAGACCAGCTAGATCTACTGTCCCTATTATATTATGACAGACCAGCAAGACCTAATGTCCCTATTATATTAAGACAGACCTGCTAGATCTACTGTCTCTATTATATTATGACAGACTAGCTAGATCTACTGTATATATTATATTATGACAGACCAGCTAGATCTACTGTATCTATTATATTATGACAGACCAGCTAGATCTACTGTCTCTACTATATTATGACAGACCAGCTAGACCTACTGTCCTATTATATTATGACAGACCAGCTAGATCTACTGTATCTATTATATTATGACAGACCAGCTAGATCTACTGTTTCTAATACATTATGACAGACCAGCTAGATCTACTGTCTCTATTATATTATGACAGACCAGCTAGATCTACTGTCTCTATTATATTATGACAGACCAGCTAGATCTACTGTCTCTATTATATTATGACAGACCAGCTAGATCTACTGTATCTATTATATTATGACAGACCAGCTAGATCTACTGTCTCTATTATATTATGACAGACCAGCTAGATCTACTGTCTCTATTATATTATGACAGACCAGCTAGATCTACTGTCTCTATTATATTATGACAGACCAGCTAGATCTACTGTCTCTATTATATTATGACAGACCAGCTAGATCTACTGTCTCTATTATATTATGACAGACCAGCTAGATCTACTGTCTCTATTATATTATGACAGACCAGCTAGATCTACTGTCTCTATTATATTATGACAGACCAGCTAGATCTACTGTCTCTATTATATTATGACAGACCAGCTAGATCTACTGTCTCTATTATATTATGACAGACCAGCTAGATCTACTGTCTCTATTATATTATGACAGACCAGCTAGATCTACTGTATCTATTATATTATGACAGACCAGCTAGATCTACTGTCTCTATTATATTATGACAGACCAGCTAGATCTACTGTCTCTATTATATTATGACAGACCAGCTAGATCTACTGTCTCTATTATATTATGACAGACCAGCTAGATCTACTGTCTCTATTATATTATGACAGACCAGCTAGATCTACTGTCTCTATTATATTATGACAGACCAGCTAGATCTACTGTCTCTATTATATTATGACAAACCAGCTAGATCTACTGTCTCTATTATATTATGACAGACCAGCTAGATCTACTGTATTTATTAAATTATGATAGACCAGCTAGATCTACTGTATCTATTATATAATGACAGACCAGCTAGATCTACTGTTTCTATTATATTATGACAGACCAGCTAGATCTACTGTCTCTATTATATTATGACAGACCAGCTAGATCTACTGTATCTATTATATTATGACAGACCAGCTAGATCTACTGTCTCTATTATATTATGACAGACCAGCTAGATCTACTGTCTCTATTATATTATGACAGACCAGCTAGATCTACTGTCTCTATTATATTATGACAGACCAGCTAGATCTACTGTATCTATTATATTATGAGAGACCAGCTAGATCTACTGTCTTTATTATATTATGATAGACCAGCTATATCTGCTTTCTATATTATATTATGACAGACGAGCTAGATCTACTGTCTCTATTATATTATGACAGACCAACTAGATCTACTGTCTCTATGATATCATGAAAGACCAGCTAGATCTGCTGTCTGTATTATATTATGACAGACCAGCTAGATCTAATGTCTCTATTATATTATGACAGACCAGCTAGATCTACTGTATCTATTATATTATGAGAGACCAGCTAGATCTACTGTCTCTATTATATTATGACAGACCAGCTAGATCTACTGTCTCTATTATATTATGACAGACCAGCTAGATCTACTGTCTCTATTATATTATGACAGACCAGCTAGATCTACTGTATCTACTATATTATGACAGACCAGCTAGATCTACTGTCTCTACTATATTATGACAGACCAGCTACATCTACAGTCTCTATTATATTATGACAGACCAGCGAGATTTACTGTCCCATTATATTATGACAGACCAGCTAGATCTACTGTTTCTAATACATTATGAGAGACCAGCTAGATCTACTGTCTCTACTATATTATGACAGACCAGCTAGATCTACTGTCTCTATTATATTATGACAGACCAGATAGATCTACTGTCCCTATTATATTATGACAGACCAGCAAGATCTACTGTCCCTATTATATTATGACAGACCAGCTAGATCTACTGTCTCTGTTATATTATGACAGACCAGCTAGATCTACTGTCTCTATTATATTATGACAGACCAGCTAGATCTACTGTCTCTATTATATTATGACAGACCAGCTAGATCTACTGTCTCTAAAATATTATGACAGACCAGCTAGATCTACTGTCTCTATTATATTATGACAGACCAGCTAGATCAACTGTATTTATTATATTATGACAGACCAGCTAGATCTACTGTTTCTAAAATATTATGACAGACCAGCTAGATCTACTGTCTCTATTATATTATGACAGACCAGCTAGATCTACTGTCTCTATTATATTATGACAGACCAGCTAGATCTACTGTATCTATTATATTATGACAGACCAGCTAGATCTACTGTCCCTATTATATTATGACAGACCAGCTAGATCTACTGTTTCTAAAATATTATGACAGACCAGCTAGATCTACTGTCTCTATTATATTATGACAGACCAGCTAGATCTACTGTCCCTATTATATTATGACAGACCAGCTAGATCTACTGTCCCTATTATATTATGACAGACCAGCTAGATCTACTGTCTCTATTATATTATGACAGACCAGCTAGATCTACTGTCTCTATTATATTATGACAGACCAGCTAGATCTACTGTCTCTATTATATTATGACAGACCAGCTAGATCTACTGTTTCTATATATTATGACAGACCAGCTAGATCTACTGTCTCTATTATATTATGACAGACCAGCTAGATCTACTGTTTCTATTATATTATGACAGACCAGCTAGATCTACTGTCTCTATTATATTATGACAGACCAGCTAGATCTACTGTCTCTATTATATTATGACAGACCAGCTAGATCTACTGTCTCTATTATATTATGACAGACCAGCTAGATCTACTGTATCTATTATATTATGACAGACCAGCTAGATCTACTGTCCCTATTATATTATGACAGACCAGCTAGATCTACTGTCCCTATTATATTATGACAGACCAGCTAGATCTACTGTCTCTATTATATTATGACAGACCAGCTAGATCTACTGTCTCTATTATATTATGACAGACCAGCTAGATCTACTGTCCTATTATATTATGACAGACCAGCTAGATCTACTGTCTCTACTATATTATGACAGACCAGCTAGATCTACTGTCTCTATTATATTATGACAGACCAGCTAGATCTACTGTCTCTATTATATTATGACAGACCAGCTAGATCTACTGTCTTTATTATATTATGACAGACCAGCTAGATCTACTGTCTCTATTATATTATGACAGACCAGCTAGATCTACTGTCTCTATTATATTATGACAGACCAGCTAGATCTACTGTCTCTATTATATTATGACAGACCAGCTAGATCTACTGTCTCTATTATATTATGACAGACCAGCTAGATCTACTGTATCTATTATATTATGACAGACCTGCTAGATCTATTGTATCTATTATATTATGACAGACCAGCTAGATCTACTGTCTCTATTATATTACTACAGACCAGCTAGATCTACTGTCCCTATTATATTATGACAGACCAGCTAGATCTACTGTCTCTATTATATTATGACAGACCAGCTACATCTACAGTCTCTACTATATTATAACAGACCAAGTAGATCTACTGTATCTATTATATTATGACAGATCAGCTAGATCTACTGTATCTACAATATTATGACAGACCAGCTAGATCTACTGTCTCTGCTATATTATGACAGACCAGCTAGATCTACTGTATCTATTATATTATGACAGACCAGCTACATCTACTGTCTCTACTATATTATGACAGACCAGCTAGATCTACTGTCCCTATTATATTATGACAGACCAGCTAGATCTACTGTCTCTATTATATTATGACAGACCAGCAAGATCTACTGTCCCTATTATATTATGACAGACCAGCTAGATCTACTGTATCTATTATATTATGACAGACCAGCTAAATCTACTGTCTCTATTATATTATGACAGACCAGCTAGATCTACTGTATCTATTATATTATGACAGACCAGCTAGATCTACTGTCTCTATTATATTATGACAGACCAGCTAGATCTACTGTCTCTATTATATTATGACAGACCAGCTAGATCTACTGTCTCTATTATATTATGACAGACCAGCTAGATCTACTGTCTCTATTATATTATGACAGACCAGCTAGATCTACTGTCTCTATTATATTATGACAGACCAGCTAGATCTACTGTCTCTATTATATTATGACAGACCAGCTAGATCTACTGTCTCTATTATATTATGACAGACCAGCTAGATCTGTGTCTCTATTATATTATGACAGACCAGCTAGATCTACTGTTTCTAATATATTATGACAGACCAGCTAGATCTACTGTTTCTATATATTATGACAGACCAGCTAGATCTACTGTCTCTATTATATTATGACAGACCAGCTAGATCTACTGTATCTATTATATTATGACAGACCAGCTAGATCTACTGTCTCTATTATATTATGACAGACCAGCTAGATCTACTGTTTCTAAAACATTATGACAGACCAGCTAGATCTACTGTCTCTATTATATTATGACAGACCAGCTAGATCTACTGTCTCTATTATATTATGACAGACCAGCTAGATCTACTGTCTCTATTATATTATGACAGACCAGCTAGATCTACTGTCCCTATTATATTATGACAGACCAGCTAGATCTACTGTTCTATTATATTATGACAGACCAGCTAGATCTACTGTCTCTATTATATTATGACAGACCAGCTAGATCTACTGTCTCTATTATATTATGACAGACCAGCTAGATCTACTGTCTCTATTATATTATGACAGACCAGCTAGATCTACTGTATCTATTATATTATGACAGACCAGCTAGATCTACTGTCTCTATTATATTATGACAGACCAGCTAGATCTACTGTCCCTATTATATTATGACAGACCAGCTAGATCTACTGTCTCTATTATATTATGACAGACCAGCTAGATCTACTGTCTCTATTATATTATGACAGACCAGCTAGATCTACTGTCTCTATTATATTATGACAGACCAGCTAGATCTACTGTCTCTATTATATTATGACAGACCAGCTAGACCTAATGTCCCTATTATATTATGACAGACCAGCTAGATCTACTGTCTCTATTATATTATGACAGACCAGCTAGATCTACTGTATCTATTATATTATGACAGACCAGCTAGATCTACTGTCTCTACTATATTATGACAGACCAGCTAGATCTACTGTCCTATTATATTATGACAGACCAGCTAGATCTACTGTCTCTATTATATTATGACAGACCAGCTAGATCTACTGTCCCTATTATATTATGACAGACCAGCTAGATCTACTATCTCTATTATATTATGACAGACCAGCTAGATCTACTGTTTCTATTGTATTATGACAGACCAGCTAGATCTACTGTCCCTACTATATTATGACAGACCAGCTAGATCTACTCTCTATTATATTATGACAGACCAGCTAGATCTACTGTATCTATTATATTATGACAGACCAGCTAGATCTACTGTCTCTATTATATTATGACAGACCAGCTAGATCTACTGTCTCTATTATATTATGACAGACCAGCTAGATCTACTGTCTCTATTATATTATGACAGACCAGCTAGATCTACTGTCTCTACTATATTATGACAGACCAGCTAGATCTACTGTCTCTATTATATTATGACAGACCAGCTAGATCTACTGTCTCTATTATATTATGACAGACCAGCTAGATCTACTGTCTCTACTATATTATGACAGACCAGCTAGATCTACTGTTTCTGTTATATTATGACAGACCAGCTAGATCTACTGTCTCTGTTATATTGTGACAGACCAGCAAGATCTACTCCATTCAATATTTTATGACACACCAGCTAGATCTAGTGTCTTTATTATATTATGCAAGACCAGCTAGATCTAATGTCTCTATTATCTTATGACGGACCAGCTAGATCTACTGTATCTATTATATTATGACAGACCAGCTAGATCTACTGTCTCTATTATATTATGACAGACCAGCTAGATCTACTGTATCTATTATATTATGACAGACCAGCTAGATCTACTGTCTCTATTATATTATGACAGACCAGCTAGATCTACTGTCTCTATTATATTATGACAGACCAGCTAGATCTACTGTATCTATTATATTATGACAGACCAGCTAGATCTACTGTCCCTATTATATTATGACAGACCAGCTAGATCTACTGTCTCTATTATATTATGACAGACCAGCTAGATCTACTGTTTCTAATATATTATGACAGACCAGCTAGATCTACTGTCTCTACTATATTATGACAGACCAGCTAGATCTACTGTCTCTGTTATATTATGACAGACCAGCTAGATCTACTGTCTCTATTATATTATGACAGACCAGATAGATCAACTGTCCCTATTATATTATGACAGACCAGCTAGATCTACTGTCTCTATTATATTATGACAGACCAGCTAGATCTACTGTCTCTATTATATTATGACAGACCAGCTAGATCTACTGTCTCTATTATATTATGACAGACCAGCTAGATCTACTGTCTCTATTATATTATGACAGACCAGCTAGATCTACTGTTTCTAAAACATTATGACAGACCAGCTAGATCTACTGTCTCTAATATATTATGACAGACCAGCTAGATCTACTGTCTCTATTATATTATGACAGACCAGCTAGATCTACTGTCCCTATTATATTATGACAGACCAGCTAGATCTACTGTCCCTATTATATTATGACAGACCAGCTAGATCTACTGTACTCTACTATATTATGACAGACCAGCTAGATCTACTGTCTCTATTATATTATGACAGACCAGCTAGATCTACTGTCCCTATTATATTATGACAGACCAGCTAGATCTACTGTATCTATTATATTATGACAGACCAGCTAGATCTACTGTTTCTAAAACATTATGACAGACCAGCTAGATCTACTGTCTCTATTATATTATGACAGACCAGCTAGATCTACTGTCTCTATTATATTATGACAGACCAGCTAGATCTACTGATCTACTGTATCTATTATATTATGACAGACCAGCTAGATCTACTGTCTCTATTATATTATGACAGACCAGCTAGATCTACTGTCTCTATTATATTATGACAGACCAGCTAGATCTACTGTCTCTATTATATTATGACAGACCAGCTAGATCTACTGTCTCTATTATATTATGACAGACCAGCTAGATCTACTGTATCTATTATATTATGACAGACCAGCTAGATCTACTGTCTCTATTATATTATGACAGACCAGCTAGATCTACTGTCTCTACTATATTATGACAGACCAGCTAGATCTACTGTCTCTATTATATTATGACAGACCAGCTAGATCTACTGTCTCTACTATATTATGACCGAGACAGCTAGATCTACTGTTTCTAATATATTATGACAGACCAGCTAGATCTACTGTCTCTATTATATTATGACAGACCAGCTAGATCTACTGTCTCTATTATATTATGACAGACCAGCTAGATCTACTGTCTCTATATATTATGACAGACCAGCTAGATCTACTGTCTCTATTATATTATGACAGACCAGCTAGATCTACTGTCTCTATTATATTATGACAGACCAGCTAGATCTACTGTCTCTATTATATTATGACAGACCAGCTAGATCTACTGTCCCTATTATATTATGACAGACCAGCTAGATCTACTGTCTCTATTATATTATGACAGACCAGCTAGATCTACTGTCCTATTATATTATGACAGACCAGCTAGATCTACTGTCCCTATTATATTATGACAGACCAGCTAGAGCTACTGTATCTATTATCTTATGACAGACCAGCTAGATCTACTGTTTCTATTATATTATGACAGACCACCTAGATCTACTGTATCTATTATATTATGACAGACCAGCTAGATCTACTGTATCTATTATATTATGACAGACCAGCTAGATCTACTGTATCTATTATATTATGACAGACCAGCTAGATCTACTGTATCTATTATATTATGACAGACCAGCTAGATCTACTGTCTCTATTATATTATGACAGACCAGCTAGATCTACTGTCCTCTATTATATTATGACAGACCAGCTAGATCTACTGTCTCTATTATATTATGACAGACCAGCTAGATCTACTGTCTCTATTATATTATGACAGACCAGCTAGATCTACTGTATCTATTATATTATGACAGACCAGCTAGATCTACTGTCTCTTATATATTATGACAGACCAGCTAGATCTACTGTCTCTACTATATTATGACAGACCAGCTAGATCTACTGTCTCTATTATATTATGACAGACCAGCTAGATCTACTGTCTCTATTATATTATGACAGACCAGCTAGATCTACTGTCTCTATTATATTATGACAGACCAGCTAGATCTGTCTCTATTATAGTATGACAGACCAGCTAGATCTACTGTCCTATTATATTATGACAGACCAGCTAGATCTACTGTCTCTATTATATTATGACAGACCAGCTAGATCTACTGTATCTATTATATTATGACAGACCAGCTAGATCTACTGTCTCTACTAAATTATGACAGACCAGATAGATCAACTGTTTCTATTATATTATGACAGACCAGCTAGATCTACTGTCTCTATTATATTATGACAGACCAGCTAGATCTACTGTCTCTATTATATTATGACAGACCAGCTAGATCTGTCTCTATTATATTATGACAGACCAGCTAGATCTACTGTCTCTATTATATTATGACAGACCAGCTAGATCTACTGACTCTATTATATTTTGACAGACCAGCTAGATCTACTGTATTTATTATATTATGACAGACCAGATAGATCAACTGTATTTATTATATTATGACAGACCAGCTAGATCTACTGTTTCTAAAATATTATGACAGACCAGCTAGATCTACTGTCTCTATTATATTATGACAGACCAGCTAGATCTACTGTCTCTATATATTATGACAGACCAGCTAGATCTACTGTCTCTATTATATTATGACAGACCAGCTAGATCTACTGTCTCTATTATATTATGACAGACCAGCTAGATCTACTGTATCTATTATATTATGACAGACCAGCTAGATCTACTGTCTCTATTATATTATGACAGACCAGCTAGATCTACTGTCTCTATTATATTATGACAGACCAGCTAGATCTACTGTATCTATTATATTATGACAGACCAGCTAGATCTACTGTTTATTAATAAATTATGACAGACCAGCTAGATCTACTGTCTCTACTATATTATGACAGACCAGCTAGATCTACTGTCTCTAAAATATTATGACAGACCAGCTAGATCTACTGTCTCTATTATATTATGACAGACCAGATAGATCAACTGTATTTATTATATTATGACAGACCAGCTAGATCTACTGTTTCTAAAACATTATGACAGACCAGCTAGATCTACTGTCTCTGTTATATTATGACAGACCAGCTAGATCTACTGTCTCTGTTATATTATGACAGACCAGCTAGATCTACTGTATCTATTATATTATGACATACCAGCTAGATCTGTCTCTATTATAGTATGACAGACCAGCTAGATCTACTGTACCTATTATATTATGACAGACCAGCAAGATCTACTGTCTCTACTATATTATGACAGACCAGCTAGATCTACTGTATCTATTATATTATGACAGACCAGCTAGATCTACTGTCTCTACTATATTATGACAGACCAGATAGATCAACTGTTTCTAATATATTATGACAGACCAGCTAGATCTACTGTCTCTGTTATATTATGACAGACCAGCTAGATCTACTGTCTCTATTATATTATGACATACCAGCTAGATCTGTCTCTATTATAGTATGACAGACCAGCTAGATCTACTGTCTCTATTATATTATGACAGACCAGCTAGATCTACTGTCTCTATTATATTATGACAGACCAGCTAGATCAACTGTATTTATTATATTATGACAGACCAGCTAGATCTAACTGTATCTATTATATTATGACAGACCAGCTAGATCTACTGTTTCTAAAATATTATGACAGACCAGCTAGATCTACTGTCTCTATTATATTATGACAGACCAGCTAGATCTACTGTCTCTATTATATTATGACAGACCAGCTAGATCTACTGTCTCTAGATCTACTGTATATATTATGACAGACCAGCTAGATCTACTGTCTCTATTATATTATGACAGACCAGCTAGATCTGTCTCTATTATATTATGACAGACCAGCTAGATCTACTGTCTCTATTATATTATGACAGACCAGCTAGATCTACTGTCTCTACTCTATCTATATTATTATGACAGACCAGATAGATCAACTGTATCTATTATATTATGACAGACCAGCTAGATCTACTGTTTCTAAAACATTATGACAGACCAGCTAGATCTACTGTCTCTGTTATATTATGACAGACCAGCTAGATCTACTGTCTCTATTATATTATGACAGACCAGCTAGATCTACTGTCTCTATTATATTATGACAGACCAGCTAGATCTACTGTCCCTATTATATTATGACAGACCAGCTAGATCTACTGTATCTACTATATTATGACAGACCAGCTAGATCTACTGTCTCTATTATATTATGACAGACCAGCTAGATCTACTGTCCCTATTATATTATGACAGACCAGCTAGATCTACTGTATCTATTATATTATGACAGACCAGCTAGATCTACTGTCTCTAATACATTATGACAGACCAGCTAGATCTACTGTCTCTATTATATTATGACAGACCAGCTAGATCTACTGTCTCTATTATATTATGACAGACCAGCTAGATCTACTGTATCTATTATATTATGACAGACCAGCTAGATCTACTGTATCTATTATATTATGACAGACCAGCTAGATCTACTGTTTCTATTATATTATGACAGACCATCTAGATCTACTATCTCTATTATATTATGACAGACCAGCTAGATCTACTTTATCTATTATATTATGACAGACCAGCTAGATCTACTGTCTCTACTATATTATGACAGACCAGCTAGATCTACTGTCTCTATTATATTATGACAGACCAGCTAGATCTACTGTATCTATTATATTATGACAGACCAGCTAGATCTACTGTTTCTAATATATTATGACAGACCAGCTAGATCTACTGTCTCTATTATATTATGACAGACCAGCTAGATCTACTGTCCCTATTATATTATGACAGACCAGCAAGACCTAATGTCCCTATTATATTATGACAGACCAGCTAGATCTACTGTCTCTATTATATTATGACAGACCAGCTAGATCTACTGTCTCTATTATATTATGACAGACCAGCAAGACCTAATGTCCTATTATATTATGACAGACCAGCTAGATCTACTGTTTCTAAAACATTATGACAGACCAGCTAGATCTACTGTCTCTACTATATTATGACAGACCAGCTAGACCTACTGTCCCTATTATATTATGACAGACCAGCTAGATCTACTGTCCCTATTATATTATGACAGACCAGCTAGATCTACTGTCTCTATTATATTATGACAGACCAGCTAGATCTACTGTCTCTATTATATTATGACAGACCAGCTAGATCTACTGTCTCTACTTATATTATGACAGACCAGCTAGATCTACTGTCTCTATTATATTATGACAGACCAGCTAGATCTACTGTCTCTATTATATTATGACAGACCAGCTAGATCTACTGTCCCTATTATATTATGACAGACCAGCTAGATCTAATGTCCTATTATATTATGACAGACCAGCTAGATCTACTGTTTCTGCAAAATATTATGACAGACCAGCTAGATCTACTGTCTCTATTATATTATGACAGACCAGCTAGATCTACTGTCTCTATTATATTATGACAGACCAGCTAGATCAACTGTTTCTATTACATTATGACAGACCAGCTAGATCTACTGTCTCTATTATATTATGACAGACCAGCTAGATCTACTGTTTCTGTTACATTATGACAGACCAGCTAGATCTACTGTATCTATTATATTATGACAGACCAGCTAGATCTACTGTCCCTATTATATTATGACAGACCAGCTAGATCTACTGTCTCTGTATATTATGACAGACCAGCTAGATCTACTGTCTCTACTTATATTATGACAGACCAGCTAGATCTACTGTATTTATTATATTATGACAGACCAGCTAGATCTACTGTATCTATTAACATTATGACAGACCAGCTAGATCTACTGTTTCTAATATATTATGACAGACCAGCTAGATCTACTGTCTCTACTATATTATGACAGACCAGCTAGATCTACTGTCTCTATTATATTATGACAGACCAGCTAGATCTGTCTCTATTATATTATGACAGACCAGCTAGATCTACTGTATCTATTATATTATGACAGACCAGCTAGATCTACTGTATCTATTATATTATGACAGACCAGCTAGATCTACTGTATTCTATTATATTATGACAGACCAGCTAGATACTGTTTCTACAGACCAGCTAGATCTCTGTTATATTATGACAGACCAGCTAGATCTACTGTCTCTATTATATTATGACAGACCAGCTAGATCTACTGTATCTATTATATTATGACAGACCAGCTAGATCTACTGTTTCTAAAACATTATGACAGACCAGCTAGATCTACTGTACCTATTATATTATGACAGACCAGCTAGATCTACTGTCTCTACTATATTATGACAGACCAGCTAGATCTACTGTCTCTATTATATTATGACAGACCAGCTAGATCTACTGTACTCTATTATATTATGACAGACCAGCTAGATCTACTGTCTCTATTATATTATGACAGACCAGCTAGATCTACTGTCTCTATTATATTATGACAGACCAGCTAGATCTAATGTTATCTATTATATTATGACAGACCAGCTAGATCTCTGTCTCTATTATATTATGACAGACCAGCTAGATCTACTGTCTCTATTATATTATGACAGACCAGCTAGATCTACTGTCTCTATTATATTATGACAGACCAGCTAGATCTACTGTCTCTATTATATTATGACAGACCAGCTAGATCTACTGTCTTCTATTATATTATGACAGACCAGCTAGATCTACTGTCTCTATTATATTATGACAGACCAGCTAGATCTACTGTTTCTATTATATTATGACAGACCAGCTAGATCTACTGTCTCTATTATATTATGACAGACCAGCTAGATCTACTGTCTCTACTATATTATGACAGACCAGCTAGATCTACTGTTTCTCTATTATTTATGACAGACCAGCTAGACCTACTGTCCCTATTATATTATGACAGACCAGCTAGATCTACTGTTTCTAATATATTATGACAGACCTAGCTAGATCTACTGTCTCTATTATATTATGACAGACCAGCTAGACCTAATGTCCCTATTATATTATGACAGACCAGCTAGATCTACTGTATCTATTATATTATGACAGACCAGCTAGATCTGTATCTATTATATTATGACAGACCAGGAAGATCTAATGTCCCTATTATATTATGACAGACCAGCTAGATCTACTGTTTCTATTATATTATGACAGACCAGCTAGATCTACTGTCTCTACTATATTATGACAGACCAGCTAGATCTACTGTCCCTATTATATTATGACAGACCAGCAAGACCTAATGTCCCTATTATATTATGACAGACCAGCTAGATCTACTGTTTCTAATACATTATGACAGACCAGCTAAATCTACTGTCTCTATTATATTATGACAGACCAGCAAGACCTAATGTCCCTATTATATTATGACAGACCAGCTAGATCTACTGTTTCTAATATATTATGACAGACCAGCTAGATCTACTGTCTCTAATATATTATGACAGACCAGCTAGATCTAATGTCTCTATTATATTATGACAGACCAGCTAGATCTACTGTCTCTATTATATTATGACAGACCAGCTAGATCAACTGTATTTATTATATTATGACAGACCAGCTAGATCTACTGTATCTATTATATTATGACAGACCAGCTAGATCTACTGTCTCTGTTATATTATGACAGACCAGCTAGATCTACTGTCTCTATTATATTATGACATACCAGCTAGATCTACTGTCTCCTCTAGATCTACTGTCTCTATTATATTATGACAGACCAGCTAGATCTACTGTCCCTATTATATTATGACAGACCAGCTAGATCGCTGTATCTATTATATTATGACAGACCAGCTAGATCTACTGTTTCTAAAATATTATGACAGACCAGCTAGATCTACTGTCTCTGTTATATTATGACAGACCAGCTAGATCTACTGTCTCTGTTATATTATGACAGACCAGCTAGATCTACTGTATCTATTATATTATGACAGACCAGCTAGATCTGTCTCTATTATAGTATGACAGACCAGCTAGATCTACTGTACCTATTATATTATGACAGACCAGCAAGATCTACTGTCTCTACTATATTATGACAGACCAGCTAGATCTACTGTATCTATTATATTATGACAGACCAGCAAGATCTACTGTCTCTACTATATTATGACAGACCAGCTAGATCTACTGTTTCTAATACATTATGACAGACCAGCTAGATCTACTGTCTCTACTAAATTATGACAGACCAGATAGATCAGCTGTTTCCAATACATTATGACAGACCAGCTAGATCTACTGTCTCTGTTATATTATGACAGACCAGCTAGATCTACTGTCTCTATTGCTATTATGACATACCAGCTAGATCTATGTCCCTATTATATTAGAGCAGACCAGCAAGACCTAATGTCCCTATTATATTATGACAGACCAGCTAGATCTACTGTATCGTCTATATTATGACAGACCAGCTAAATCTACTGTCTCTATTATATTATGACAGACCAGCTAGATCTACTGTATCTACTATATTATGACAGACCAGCTAGATCTACTGTCCCTATTATATTATGACAGACCAGCTAGATCTACTGTCTCTATTATATTATGACAGACCAGCTAGATCTACTGTATCTATTATATTATGACAGACCAGCTAGATCTACTGTCTCTATTATATTATGACAGACCAGCTAGATCTACTGTACCTATTATATTATGACAGACCAGCTAGATCTACTGTCTCTGTTATATTATGACAGACCAGCTAGATCTACTGTCTCTATTATATTATGACAGACCAGCTAGATCTACTGTCTCTATTATATTATGACAGACCAGCTAGATCTACTGTACTCTATTATATTATGACAGACCAGCAAGATCTACTGTCTCTACTATATTATGACAGACCAGCTAGATCTACTGTATCTATTATATTATGACAGACCAGCTAGATCTACTGTCTCTACTATATTATGACAGACCAG